>NC_092690.1:36111220-36288720 GCF_964275005.1 Diadema setosum | reverse complement strand
GAAATATGGTGATATATCCTTATATTTTACGCTTTAGTGCAAAATTTTTACATGGTATGATGTTTTGTGATACATCCGACCTACACATAATTATGCATTAAATGTGGTATCTTGAACATTTTCTTAAATCACTGCTCCCAATGGTAAAAAGTATTTTAGCTTAAAATGCAGTGTGAGACATAATGAATTTCAATTGTATACTCACGGGGAATCCCTGAGCTGTAAGGGCAAAGTAGGTAAACCAGATGGTCAGAAAAATCACACTTATTTTTCCCATGGCGATGTCTTTCGTCTTTTCTCCTGCGCCAGAAATATGAAACTTTTTGTTTTGATGTTCCTGACGTGCTCCGCGTTGGAATGATGACTGTTCGACTTATTTAAAATGAGGAGACACCAATATCAACCCGGTATTTTATACCAGGGGATCTGTCTTCTCTACAACTGGACTATTGAAAAAAAGAAGGCAATGTATATTAATCATTATAGGGAAATAAAGCGATTGTTTATTCAACTTTCAGGCAAGGAGACGCTGCTAATTAGAGCGGTCTAATTAAATCCCAGAAAACGCCGTAACAGAAAGTTCTACGAATGAAATTGAACAGGACGGATAGAAATATCGATCCCTCAATGGCGTGCGCTAAAGAGAAGGAACGTGTCATTTGTCAAACAGCCAATGTATTCATAGCAATATCAACATGTCCGTTTCATCATCCCTTTCTTCTGTTGCCCTACAACTGTTGCTCGTTCGTCATCCGCATGTAGCATGTCTTTGATCAAGACTTTAATTAGTTTCTGCCTTCAGTCAATGTGCCACTTTCATTCGGCAGTATGTGTTAAGTTTAATTGTCCCTCATTGTCATGTTTATTTTCAAACGACGAGTAAAACTGCCCCCTCCCCATAGCAGCTGTAAACACGTCACTTCTTCATTCGCACTTATGCGTATCGTTAATGGTATATGATGATTACTCATGCATTTACGTAGAACTGTCTTTTTTTTTCATTTTATTATATTGATATAGGCCTTACTTAATCAGGGACTGGGAATTCATTTATTCATTTTTTTTAATGCAGGATAAACTCTTTTTTTTTTATTCCAGAGAAAGTGATTCACAAAGGATATGTATATTATAATTCATGATAAATATGGCGTATTGCTGCAGTAATAATTATATAAAAGCACATGATGATTTTGAGTTGTATAGAATCATTAAAGAGAACAAAATAGGTAATCAAAACATTTTTATGGACAAAATAAACAAATTTGACATATCAGAATATCAATACTTAAAAAAGAAGAAATAGTGCAACCAAAGAAAGTTACTCCTGAAAAACGTCGAAATTTTACAGGATGTATAGTTTCCTTTAGTATGAAATATTAATGCTAACAATGATGAAGGGAACCAAAAAGGTAACAAAGAGAAGACCAATGGACTTTAAATGGTGCTGAAAGGCCGGGGAAACTGCTACATACACACCAGCTGCAGCTCGATGGACAGTTTGTTGCTTCGACACCATACACTATTATCTTATTGGTGATGTACACAGACATTGTTCATTTTAGTTTCATGAACATTTTTGGACTTACCTAATAGATCATAGGTGCGCTGAGGGAGATAGAATGTTCCCCCATCTCCCTTGTGTTTGACCAAGATATTGTTTAAAGAACACTTTTTCACCCAATAATGGCTTGTAGTACATGGGCTTTTATGCTAAATTAGCTGATCACTTTAACACAACTGCCTTCCATACCTTGCCTTTACAAGAAGGATCATTTATTAACTATTTTCGGTCTCAGTGGCCCGAATTCACGAAGGTGGTACAATCCATGTTCATGGTTTAAAGGGACTGTACAGTACTGGTTGAGGGGAGTACTGGAACATTCCTAAGTGAGATATAATGAGAAACCTCTTATGAAATATGAAAAAGCATGTAATTTTAAGAAAGATTTAACGTTTATTTGATGAAAATTGTTTTTCAAATGGCCGTGATATAAAAAGTGATAATAATAAAAGGCGACAGGCCACGCCTTTTATTATGATCTCTTTCTTTCACCTTGTTTTTGGATATCTCAGCCATTTCAAAACCAGTTTTCATCAAATAAACTTTTGATTCCCCTATTGTATTCTCTTTGACATCTCATAGAGTGGTTTGTGAATATTTCGCAAAACATTAAAAGCTAAATCCTCGCCTCAACCAGAACTGTACAGTCCCTTTAAACCATATGGACAAAGACCGTAGATTTGTATGGGGCGCGAAGTGTCGCATGGCCTAATTTGTTACGAAATGTAGTCGACGAAATGCTAACATAAATTCGTTGACGAAAAGACTGATTTCGTAATGAAATAGGCCATGCGACACTTGGCGCGCCATACCAAGCTATGGTCTTTGTCCATGCTTAAACCAGATTGTACCACCTTTGTAAATCCGGGCCTATTAGTTTTTTTCCTAACACACACACACACACACACACACACACACACACACACACACACAGTGTGCACACCATTCGGAGTTTACTCCGAATAAAAAGACTAAAAAAAAAAAAAAAAACAGCGTTCAGTATTCGAAATTTTTATTTAATTTCACTCCATCCGCAGCAGGCCATGATTCAGTCCGGCTCTTAAAAAGGAAAAAGACCAAAAATTATAGTGATGACAGTGCATTTTACTGAAATATTAAAGATAAAAAAGGTACAAAAGATTGACCGAGTTTATAGTCTCGGTCCTTGGTCAACTTCAGTATTCAATATTATTGCTACCCAGAACTCGTTGTTCGACCAGAGCTCGGTGCAGCTGTCGACGATCACGAGCCCGAGTTCCGATGTCATTTCTGGAGACGTCAGTTTACAAACAAGTGGCGTGCATGGTGGACCGGCACTGTCTTGTCATTGGTTTGGCTGCACGTCCGGTATGAAGGCAACAGCATTGGATGCAACCAGTTGTGGTTTTGTCGGAAAAGAGGATATCTAATTGGGGGAAAAAACGAAACCAAAAATTTCCACTCTCCATCTCATTCACAGCGCCACACCGATACCTCCAACTGTATACCGATAATTGAAATAGCGTAAACTACTTAGTATAACGCTACTTGCGATAAGGAAAAGTCAGTTGAGCTCATCATAAGAGAGAATGAATTTACTCTTTCATCATGTCAACAGTAGCCAATAGACCTAATCTTATCGATCGATGTGATGAATGTCTCGAAAGTGCGTATTTTGATTAGTAGGAAAAAACACACACAAGAACAGCAGTTCTGGCGAGGTTGATTATACAAATGATGCACAGGATAGAGTGCGTTAGTGGAGATGTAGCGCACTCGAGGGTATTTACATGCACTACATTGTAAATAGTGAGCTGCATCTCCACTAACGCCACGAAATAATCCCGTGCATCATTTGTTTTATAAAATGTGTCGAAAACTAACAGCATTTTTCACGTACTTTGTGGATCAAGATGTCCGAAGATGTTCGTCCCAAACATTTACACACGTCGCACTCGGAAATCCCGCACACATGAAGTACTGTATATGGCAAGCCGTTTGTGTAAAAAGTCGATGAACTCTGTTTTTCACTGATAAACTCTGTTTGGCCCATTCTCAGTAAAAGCGTTCAAATACGGAATTTTGGTGTCGCCGACATTCCATGACAGTTTGCGGTTCCCTGAAACCTATTAGATACTATTTAAATGTTTATAATATATCACGAGGACCTTATTTGTTAAAAATAAACACGATCAAATGCGGTTGTCTGCCTTTTTGTATAAAATTTTGCTGTTAAACTTCGTTAAGACCCCCAAAACGCAGTGTCGCCGGCTATTTTAGAATTATGTTTTATTGCTCCTCTCCGTCCACAAACACACTTTCCAAATATCATTTTCATGGACGATGAGCATATCATATGTGCTAATCACAATACTCGAAAAGTTTCAAAATTTTTATTGACTTCTTTTTTATAGCCTTTTGAAACCTGTCGCCAAGTTCACCGCCAGATACGTTACACCAGTTTCTTTAGTGTTACAGCATTGCGAAAATAACAAGACTATGCAATGACCCTGTGTATATGAAACCCTGAGGATATACTTCGTACATTGCAAGTACTTAGATTTTTTGTGCAACAGCTATTTATTGAGAATACGGTACAATGTTTGAAATATCGGTTTTCTACATTTTTATTTGGACAGATACGTTACATACATTTCACGCCACCCACTGCGACAGATATTGCAATGTCAGACAAATTTTATGTTATACATTACTCCTCGGAATGACGCATCGATTCAACATTAAAGTTTAGTACAGGTGAGAAATATTTGGTAGATATCGCTCTCATAATAACATGATCGACCATATACGTTACCACAGATACGTTACCGCAGATACGTGACCGAGTTTTGCTCATTGGTCTTGTGCTTTCAGGGGATCAAATCTGGTCAAAATTCATCCCTACACATTACATGCTTCGTTTTGTTGGACCTCAGGATTATATTCTTACACCAAAAGGACAGAGAGGTGAAAAAGAGCAACGCTTCCACATGATTTTTCTTTCTGCGTCAGTGTCTCACAACTTAATGCCAAGTTTTCCGACAGATACGTTACCACATAATCAAAATGCTGAAAAAAAAATTGTAAATGTTTTGACAAACAAATCGTTGTGTGCTCACAAACTCCAAAGTTCTAGTCTATAAAACCCAGCCACTTTCATATTTTACGCAACAACTTTGAACGTTTATTTTACAAGACGAAGCTATGATTCAGCATATCAGTTTTTTGCTTTTCAGATTTAGCAGATACGTTACGTATAATTCAGGGCACCCACGGTGACATATAATATTATGTAAAACAACGTGTTCATAAAAAAATTCTGCATAGAATGACACTTCCATAAAAAATTAAAGTTATGTTCAAATGAAGAATATTCAGTAGAAATTGCTCTGTAACTTCATCGACAGATTCATTTACGGTACGCCAGATACGTCACCAAACTTTGAAAAAGTAAAAAGTAGTTTATGAAAAGCTTCCGAGAAAAGTTTCAGTGTTCTGTTGCATATTTATTCTAGTGTTTTTCAACATATGAAGAACTACTCAAGATTTATTGATAAGTTGAACAATTAATTCATTTTCATTAAAAGGGGTGAGCCAAATACGTTACCATAGGCCAAACAACTTTTTAGTATATCGAGTTCATAGAGACTGTACCTACTTCCTTCTAAGTGCCTGCAAAAATATATTTTTTAAACCTTGTTTGCATTATCCATCAAAACTTAATGAATATTTATAGTCAGATGGATAAATACATTCAGACGTAAGATGAGAATATTCTGTGAATGAAGAACTCAGCTTTCACATTAAGGCCTCTTTTCCACTACATTTCATAGTTTAAATATTACGTACAATGTTTGAAATGGTTAATTTGGGCTTACAGCATTCATTTTTACATCAATTCATAAGGTAAATAATTAAACAGGTGATATCTATTAATTCATACACAACTAAAATCATTACTTATATTTTACCAGATACGTTACCAAAGGCGATTCGATGTTTTTCAATAGTTATTTCCCCAGGAAAGCAATTCATATTTGTTTCCTGTGGAAATTCCAGATCGGATCGTTCCCTTTGCATGATTTGTGGGATTCGAAACTTAATTTGTAAGCGAAATTGTTAAAAATACAAAGTGAATCTTAAGATTATATTTCATTTCAGCAAAAAACATATTTCAACCTTCCACACAGAAATAGTTTCTACCAATTAGCAAGGGATGACAACATCTTTACCTCTTGAAAAACCCCAATATCTTTAGGGGGGACAGATGTCTTTTCCTGAACAGAAATAGGATCAAAACAATAAATTTAATTCAAAGTTAGGAGTCCATTACAACATGTAAATTTGCGGTAACGTATCTGATTGGCGATCAAAAATCATATATGATGCTCTATTTCAATTCATTTTTACTCAATGAATGGCCATCATTTAGCATGTTCCACTTTTTGTTTCGTATTTGACCGGTTTTGAAGTTACCGAAAACACATCTTTGAATGTATTACTTTGTGGTTGATTTTTCGGTTTTACTCACATGGAATTGAACACTTAATCTGAGAATGGCCCGTTTATCACTTGATAAACTGAGTTTATCAACTGATAAACACAGTTTATCAGAAAAAAACTGTGTTTATCAACTGATAAACATTGTTTTTCAAGAAAAACTGAGATTATCAAGTGATAAACAGAGTTTATCAGAAAAACTGTGTTTATCAGTTGATAAACTCAGTTTATCAAGTGATAAACAGAGTTTATCAGAAAAACTGTGTTTATCAGTTGATAAACACTGTTAATCAGTTGATAAACACTGTTTATCAAGTGATAAACACAGTTTATCAGAAAAACTGTGTTTATCAACTGATAAACATTGTTTTTCAAGAAAAACTCTGTTTATCAGAGAAAAACAGAGTTTATCAGAAAAACTGTTTATCAACTGATAAACACAGTTTTTCCGATAAACTCTGTTTATCAATGATAAACTGAGTTTATCAACTGATAAACACAGTTTTTCTGATAAACTCTGTTTATCACTTGATAAACTCAGTTTATCGGAGAAAAGCAGAGTTATTCAAACCTTCTCGGTAGTGGGCGCTAGCAGCATTTAATACGCAGAGCCGTCTGCTCTGTTAATACGTACATGTACGTAGACCTACAGCTAGTGAGATATACGGCACTGTATATGTACGCGGGGCCAGCCGGGAAGCGAGCAGCTGCCGGGAAGTGAAAACAGTGAAATTCATAATTACCCTACAAGACACAGTGGATCATATCACTTTTCCCCCGTTCGTACAGTTTTAGCCCTTAAGACAATTACTTCTACGGGTCCTTCTTTCTGGAATGAGTTAGATTCTGTTCGGCTGCAATCAAGTTCTCTAACTTCCTTTAAGCAAATCTAAAAGCCAATTTTTTAAAACCCTATGTATTGTTACTTGCCGTGACCATTTGATATATCTGTTCTTATTCGCAATGATGCCTCGCTCGGGTGACTTCATTTGACCACATTTCTTTGACTAATAGTACAATTTTATGGAGCATTGAATCCCTGAGTTTTACCTTGAACATCATAAACTATTTTTAACATTCCGTATAGAGTTTATTATAATCTCGACATACCGATTTTCGCTTGTGTTTCGTCATTTTTCGTAACTAGCATGTTGTACTAAACGCTTATATTATTTCTTTGGAACCTACACCCTACAAGCATTGCTTTTTAGTAGGTTCCTCATATTTACACATCATTATGTTACTGTCCTTATACATTTGTGAAATTTTGTCTAAAATTGAATGTTGTGTTATACATATTTTACTCCGAAATCAAATGGAATATGAAACCTGAATATGGAATGTGGAATATGGAACTTGAATTAAAAAAAAAAAAAAAAAGTGGACAGGTATATGACGCGAGTGTGACGAGTGATGGCCTTACGTCGCAGGCCAACTTATCGCACATGACTTATGTTCTTGCTTTTGTGTTTCCTGCCCCATCCGATGAGGTGCATACACCAGATACCGATTACAGAAAACGTTGCCAGAATAACAGACACAACGCGCGCCCGCAGCCGCGCGCGCCCGGCCCAGTTAGCTAGCTAACTAGCACAGCGATACATTGCAAGCGCTAGCAACGAGCAGAACATATCAAACAGTAAAAACGCCCTCTCTTGTGGAGAGACAAATAACTCTGCTTATCAAAAGTGATAAACTCTGTTTATCAACTGATAAACTGAGTTTATCAGAAAAACAGTGTTTATCAGATGATAAACACAGTTTATCAGAGAAAAACTGTGTTTATCAGTTGATAAACACTGTTTATCAGTGAAAAACAGTGTTTATCAACTGATAAACAGAGCTTTTCTTTGATTAACTGTGTTTATCAACTGATAAACACTGTTTTTCTAATAAACTCTGTTTATCAATTGATAAACAGAGTTTATCGCTGATAAACACAGTTTATCAGAAAAACTGTGTTTATCAGTATTGATAAACCCAGTTTAAAAAAACTCTGTTTATCAGTTGGTAAACACTGTTTTTTCACTGATAAACAGTGTTTATCAACTGATAAACACGGTTTTTCTTTGATAAACTGTGTTTATCAACTGAAAAACACTGTTTTTCTGATAAACTCAGTTTATCAAATTGATAAACTCTGTTTATCAATTGATGACCAGAGTTTATCGCTAATAAACACAGTTTATAAGAAAAACAGTGTTTATCAGTTGATAAGCACAGTTAATCAAAGAAAAACTCTGTTTATCAGTTGATAAACACTGTTTTTCACTGATAAACAGTGTTTATCAACTGATCATATGTAATAAACTGCAGTAAATATTCTAAATATTCGAAATTAGTCCTTTCCTTCACTATATAGGAAGCGATACAGACCCAGCAACTTTTTTCACTCACAGTCCATGTGTTGTCTTGATTACTGGTACGAGAGCCCACTGGAGCACTGCCCGTGACCCGGTAGAACACTCAGTCCATGCACATTTTGGTCGTCTGCCTTTCAACTGCAGCTGTAGATTGTACCAGGGTAGGAAACCCTCTTCAGTAGATCAGACTCCCGTCCACCGGCAATCCAGACTGTGCTGTTCTCGCTGACTGAGACTCATGTTGTTCTTGTTCTTGTTTTTATGTTAGTGAAGATCTGCCTGGGTAGGCAATTTTCTTCAAAAAGTACGTTTGTTTCTTACGGATAACTGCTCTATGTTTTAGATATATATCTATAAACGAACCTTACACATTATGATATAGGAATCATAGCATATATTGCAAATAACTATGTATATCATAAATTTCATTTTATGGGTTAGAGGAGTGTCTTGGGACGAGTGTCTTAGATGATAAAAAGGGGATAGACTATGGAAAAACAGACGTCACCTGCCTACTCCTGAACATGGGGATACGCCTATTTCCCGTCGACAGGAGGGCCTAGTGCCCTCCTGTCGACCCACGGTTAAGTCGTGGGCTTTTCCGGGGGCGGGCGCCTCTACCTACAGGCCTATGTAAGTTAAATAGATTAAAGCCTAGTAGGCTGGGACGTTATCGAAAAAGCAAGGGATAGAAGAAAATTGTGAAGACAGTATCAGGAAAAAGTAGACAGCTAGGGCAGTAGAGGGCGCAAATCTCCTCACGCTGACAAAGGGTCAGCCCCTCACCAAATTTGATTGAGACTCAGCGCTCACTATCAACCTTTATCAACCTTTATACTCTTCCCTCAAACTCCCCGCTCCATTCTCCTCAGCCAAAAAACAGAAAGTAAATTGTCACTCGGATCCCCGCCTTCATGACAAAATCCTAAGTTTTCACTGGTGCAAATAGAATCTGCAGTTTCCTGTAGGGCCTATAGATCCCGCCCATCACGCTTCTTAAGGAAATACGTGCCAAAAATATCAGAATAAGAAGTTTTAGACCGAAGCAAAACAAAATGTTTACGATTAAAAAGATAACTTTTTAACCAGGAAAGAACGATACCTCTTATACCTAATTTGGATAATTTGTAAATTGAAATTTGATGATCAATTGTATCAAAAGCTTTACTTAAATAAAAAAAAAACCTCCAATTACATGTCCTTTGTTAGAGAAAGTGTTAATAATCTCATCACATGATTGTATTAAAGTGTCAGTTGAGTAGCCCTTATTAAAACCAAACTGATTTGCATTAAAAAAAATATTATCAATAAGAAATTTATAGTTTCTCTCATTTTTCTATCTATAAATCAAGTGAACATGCATAATGCATTTTTGAATGATAATTATGTACATAATATGTGAACTTTAGCAATTTTCATGGCATTTGGAAAAATTCCGGCAATAAATGAAAGATTGAAATATGTTTCAATGAGGAAACAATAGAATTTTTTAAAAAGTATATTAACACTTATTTGATCATAACTACAGAATTTACATGGTTCAATTTTCCAAATATCATTTTCATCGGCTGGAGTAAGAAATAATGATGAATCATTTTTTTTTTTTTTATATAATCAGTGAAACAGCCAACATTAGAGTCGATTGATGCAGCTAATTCAGGACCACTATTGAAGAAATTATTGTTAAAGATACAAGAAATTTCGGATGGGTCCTTTACTTCAATTCCATCTTTACTAATAAAATCAGGGAAATTTTTGTAATAATAAAAATTCAAATCAGGGAAATTAAGCCCTTGAATAGACCCTGCACTTCATAGCACCTTTAATTTCTCAGTTAACACTTTTCCAGAATATGTGTTGTTGTTGTGTTTTTCGTCTAAAATTTAGATAGGTTAGGAGAGAACATTTGAATTGAACACCATTTCAAAGCTTAGAGCATCTTCTTTCAAAATCTACTCTTTGCTAAAAATCCATGTCTAGCGATTTTTTGTTGGTTTTGTGACGCAGGGTCACAATTGATATTTGAAAGAAAAAAACAGTAAACCGTAATGGCAAGAGGAAAATGATTTGTGCCAACATTTGAGATAAACGGCGTTGGGGCTGCATATTGAAGGTTCCCGGTCATTCATTCTCTACGTCAGCTCGCCTTGATCTATAGCCTTTGAGCATCACTACGATGAATAGGTTGACAAGAACAACGATGAGACCAACACCGAGCATTTCGAAGACGACTGTGTAGGAGTGCGTGACGTCAATGATGTGTCCTGCCGATAGACGAGAGAAGGAGGGGGGGGGGGGGAGCAACAATAGGGAGCACTTGCTTTTGTTCATTACCAATGCATTGCACCGGAGGGCAGCAGAAAGGAAGTCAGAAGGAGAAATTAACAACGGTCATTTGATTTCAATAGCATACATGACTGTTAGCGATTCCTTTGACTTCACGCACAATCATCAGTGTTCCTATCTTGTATTGCGAATTTCGCTTTTTGAAATCCTCTAATTTCATGTGTATTTTTTCTGCTGTCAACTGATGAAACTCGGAAGTGATAGCAGAAATAAATTGTGCCCCTCCCCCTTTACGGAATTGTCGGATCCGCCATGTGAGGCCAATGCATGCCGTGCTTGATGCAGATTAACGTCTACTTTGATATTTGAAAAAAAAAAAATATTGTTCGACTAATATGTTTCGTTATGTAGTTCTTTTTGCATTAATATGTTTGGGTCCTATTTATTGATTACAACCAAGGGACTGTCTTTTCAGCTTGACCCCTGACCCAACAATGGGCTCTCCCCAAACAACCAACCCACCTTTCCATCCCCTGCAAGAGGGCTCCCAAGTTAAAAGGAGAAGGAGCTGGGGGGGGGGGGGTTGGCGCTTTACGTAATTATCACATCTTGCCAGGTAAATATTTCCCATCAACACGTTCACTTAATCAATTGACTGCACCTATAATTCAATAATATAATTCAATCTTTATTTCCGATTCAATATACAGTATAGATTAAAAAAAAAAACATGTAAATATGAGCACATTGTACAAAAGTGTAAAAATAAATACAGTGAAAACATTGACAAAACAGGAAAGTATTATGAAAAAAGAAAAATAAATAAGGAAAACAGACAGCATATAGGTACAATAAAAACACAAGCTCATTAACACTGTGTGTGCAGTTAATCAGAAAATAGTATGTGCGTAGATAGCCAGAATAGGCTTGTTATGTTGCACATACCCCGCGATATAATTGTTATAAAAAATAACTCAAATACTATCATGATATGTACCAAATCAATAACAGCAAAGAATACACTTTAAAGAACATACAAATAAAAAGAAGACCCATTATCCATATCCAAGCTATTAATACTTATTAATCAACATCTTCTTATACTGATAAATACTGTACCTGATAAAGTGTTTCCTGTTGTGATTCCTATTCCGGTTACGAATGTAGACACAGTCAGGCCAGCAGGTATGTTTTCCTCGTTCAAAATCGTCATCTTAGTGAGAATCGGTCCACTCGCATTAATAGCGAACAGACACAAAGCTTGGATGAAAGTCATCAGGGCCTGGTAAGTGTAATTGTCGTTCAAAGAGGCGACAAGGAGAGCGATAGAACAAATCCCGCAGAATATTAGGATAATATATTTCGCGCCGAATGCTGTTCGCACCAGCAAAATCAATAGGGTAAGTCCCATCGTTCCAGCAAGTCCAGCAAGACTGGCGAGGAACACCGCTCGTGAAGGGTCAATTCCTAGCCACACCAAACGAGGGACTAAGAAGAGATACCAGGCGTACAATATAAAGTAAAGCAGAAATGTTGCTGGGAGTGCACCGGTGAAAAATGGTTCTGCAAAGAAAATACTATTCTTTAATTTCTTTACGAACAAAGAAAAAATATTCCAGATCATTTCCACGTAGATAGAATCATGCTTGTCATTGTGGAAATTTCCTGGTTTGGTAAAATCGCTGCTTTCTGCCGACACTACCAACAGTCGACTCTCGTCCATACCACACGACCTTGCATCCTTCTGAAGGTCTTTCGGTGGACGAATGACGGCTCCACAGACGACTGCATGTAGGGCAAGTCCTCCCAGTATGAGAAATGCTCCATCATATCCATAGGCTTCCAGAGTTTTCTCAATTATCAGAGGTAGACAGAGTGCTCCGGCACACACCCCATAGACAGTTAAAGAATTCACGAAGACAAATGATTTCGTAAAATATTCGTTGAGAGTTACGTACGAAGAAAGATAGATGACAGACATTCCCATACCTGTATTAACGTGAAAGGAAGAAATGCGATCGAGAAAGTAATAAGTAAATCCTGGCATATCTGCCAGAATGAGCATAATAAGTGAATCTTTCCAGTCGGTCACTTGATCTCTTCCTCAGTTGTCTTCTAATATGACGTATTTAGCACTTTGTCTCTTGGCCTCAGCTAGTGTTGTTGATAAAAGATGGACACATTCCTTCGAACTGATCATTAGAGAAATTCGTAGATCCATACGTTTGACTGCGTTCGGTACGTCTTTCAAGACGATAAATGTCTTCAACACATTTTTAAAAACATCACACTTTTCAACAATTGTTCTTTTTTTCATTAAAGGAACAAACATGAGAAAATCAGTACAGGTGAAAAAAATGAAAACGTTAATATCACAATTTTGGTCACTAGGTCTGTACGCCGTATGCCTAACAAGATGCCCTATACACACACACACACACACACAAAAAAAAAAAAATCAATCAGAGCGCAACTCTAATACATACGGGGACACGACACTCTTATGTTCAGCCGACAATATGTTCCGCCGACAATTGATCCGCTGACAATAGCTCCGACATTTGCTCCGAAGATGCATTTTCATGAAGCATTTTGTCCGACAAAGTTGTCGGACAACTTGCTCTCAGCCAATCAGATGCAAGGATTTCAGTAGCTTGTAACAAAGTGTCAGAAAAATATTCGACCAAACAGCTTCATGAAATCCCCCCCCCCCCCGTGTTTTATTGTTACACAATTTAGCCCTACCGTACATCAATACATACAGGGTGAAACTTGTGACCACAACCTCTGCTACTTATGCCACTCGATATGCCCTTTCTTGCCAATTACATATACTCAAACCTAGAACTGAATATAAGAAATTCTCCTTCTCATATGCTGCAAGCGAATCATCTAATGCTTTGCCCACTTTTATTCAAAAGGCCTCTTCATTTCAAACATTTAAGAATCTTGTACGCAAACATCAATCTCTCATTTGATATGAACCCTTGGCACTATCTATGCATTATTGGGATACCATGTTATCATTTGTTTCTATTTTCTTTGCTAGTTTTATGCTCTTTCTCATGTGTCGTATGCTCTTACGAACCGATGTTTTTTTTTTTTGTTTTTTTTTTTTTTTAACTGTACCATATGTGCGTTTTGTTCTCGTATAGTGTGCACATGTAATGTTATGTATATCAATGCAGAGCTCCCTGTAAAAGCAGACCTTTGTGGCGCTGAATGGGACCACCCTGCTTTGAATAAACTCTCCCTACGGATGCTTTTATACCTACCCAGTTTGGTGAAAATTCATCACAGGGTTTTCAGGAAGGAGATGAAAATGTACAATTAAGGCCCTCACTTGGACCACTCGCACCCCTCCACTATACCAAGGGGAGCATCCCAATTCTGTCATGAGCAAACAAGAAACTACAGTCATCAATGTACAAACTCACAGTATTTACTTAGTTCTATCACTTCTGGTTCTGAGTTTTTTTTTTCTTTTTTTTTTCTTTTTTTTTCTTTTTTATAGATTCCTTACTTCTTCTTTTTGGGGGGTGGGGGGGGGGTGGGCCCACCGGGGGCCCCCAGGTAGGGCATGGTGCCCGTTTGAACAAGCTGAAATCGTATTCCCATAGGCATGCTACTTGCCTAGTTTAATGAAAATCGGTCATGGGGTTTTCGAGAAGAAGATGAAAATGTGAAAAGTTTATGCACGACGTAAGACGCACGTCGCACGACCTTGGATCGCAATAGCTCACTTGAGCTTACGGCTCAGGTAAGCTAACAATAGATAATAATGATAATATTGAAAACAACAATAATGCTTAGAATGATAGTAATAATCATTATCCCGGCTCATTTTTCTTTTTAACTAAGGATCGATCTTAAAACCGGTGTCGTGCCCTTGGCCTACTATTGCATAAACCAGTAACAATATGTTTATCACAGCATTTTCGGGTTCTACAACCAATGAAACACATGAATGATGCGATGGTTACTAATCCGACTGTATACCAATTTTATTTTCATCGAAGCATTTAAGAAAAAAAAAACCCCACAGTAATGTGCAAAATAATTACAGATTAATATTTAGATATCCCCATGGCAGACTGATATAGTTTCATACAAAATTCATAAACAACAAAAAATATTATATCAAAAGCGCATGAAATTCAATTGAAAGCTCAGTCTTCGGCAGAGTCAATGCACTGCCGCATCTTCGAAGAAAATGTAGGCTAAGCAATGATAATTGTCGGCGAAGCAGTTGTCGGCGGGACAAATGTCAGCGGAGCAAATAATTATGTTTTCGGAGAAAATTTGGCCGCAAATTGTCGGCGGAGCAATTGTCGGTGGAGCAAATGTCGGCGGAGCGAATGTCGAGGGAGCAATTGTCGGCGGGGCATAATCATGGACCCCCAACACACACACACACTGAAGAAATAAAAATCTATCCATGGAACGTACTGTCTTTAGTCATACAGTCATCAAACTGGGTCATCTTCCAAACAAAAATCAATTACCGTTGACATACAAGCGCAAGCGCGGAATGTATTGTTTCATTTTACTATCATGCTGTTAGAATAAGGCATATGTTTAAATTATTACTTTGTAAGCTTATTGAAATTATCTCACTATGCATGTATGATACTTGCATGGTAAGGAATATGCTTAAATTCAACAGGCCTCGTGAGAAAAATAATGCTCAACCAAACATCAATCAGAACTTTTTGATGCCAGTTACAAGTTTTCTATTACGTACATCAAATTCACGCAAAAGAAAAAAACTACTTAATACATGTATTCTTCTGATTAACGTCAATCAAATTCAATTTGATTTCATCAATTATTTAGGACTGAGTTCTGACCTACCTGAAAGTGACATCAGCGCCCCGAAAATTATCAAGTTACTGGCAAGAGGAACACAGATCAGCGGAACGGCGGCAAGGAGTCCGCCAAGGATGGCCGCAGAGGTTGGACGCAGCAGCTTAATCACAACGTAGGCAATGGGAGCTGTCAAAGAATTAAAGATACCTGAGTACAGATAAGACAACTACCTGCTCGGGCTAATTGTCGTGATCCTATTAAAGGGATTGTAAAGTTTTGGTTGAGACCTAACTTCAGGTTTCTAACATTTTTTTTTTTCATTTTTTTGGGGGGGGGGGGGTGGGGTTGAGATAATCAGAAACCTCTTACAAAATATGAACACTGATGAAAGAGCATGTAAATCCAAGACGGATTAGACATTGATGAAAGTTGGTTTTGAAATGGCCAGGATATCCAAAACAGACCAATCCAGACGTGGAACCTCAGCCGTTCCAAAACTGATTTACATTAACTTAATAAACTTTGAATTCCTCTTGGAATGGCATGCTCTGTATTACAGGTTGTACTATTTCATAAGTGGTTTCTTGGTATTTTGAAAAAAAAGTTAATATCTCAATCTTCATCTCCACCAATACTATACCATCCCGCTAAGTTGCAAAGATAATTCTTCTGAATCAAATGTATACCATTTTCCATAATATAGCCTATGGCCAAAATAATAAATACTATATGCACCGTGAAATTAGTTTGAATCGTGGGACACGTCAACTCGTTCCTCTGTTGTTATCCTATCAGTATATACTTTGCATATCTTAACCGTCACGTCCACACGCACCACATATCGCTGGCACTATTGCAACCTTATACATGTATCTGAATAATTATATCTGAAAAAAGTGAACAAACCTAATTCTCAAATAATGCTCAGATCGCTTCCCTTTATGAGTACCTGTACCTACTCTTGAGTCCAGTATCTGAGGTGATGCCAAAAGCGGTAACCTTCTCCCCTCCGGCCTTGCTCATGTCAATGAGCTTTCTTGTGACCTTTGTTCATAATATCTACAATGATTTATTGTAAAAGAGTGAAGTGCTTGGTGTAGTAACAATTTTCGAAAGAGGCTACGGAATAAGCATTTTTTCAAGCTTTTTTTTTTTTTTCTCATTGGTCCTTAATTTCCTTAAAAGTTTAACTGGAGAAAATAAGATAAAATGATTGTAGTGATTTGAATCTTTGAGGCATAGGGCAATCAAAATGTTGATCCATTGCATTTTCACTCCTTGTATTCAAAGGCAGAAAGACATTCTTAAGCTCTCCGACATCCTACATTAGATGCGCAAAGCTCAAATTTTGCAAATAAAACGTTATTTATTCATCAATTTATTATGCATATTCAGTCTTGGGTAGTCCGCTCAGTATTTCAATTACTTTCCAGGGGAAATTATAAAACGTTTTGTTCAATTGCCACTGAAGCGTTGTAAGAAGAGAAGAAGAGAAGGAGAGAAAAATCCATTGGCATTTCAGACCAGTCGAGCAAAAATATTCTGGCGTGTCTCTGCAGCCTTTGCGTACTTGTCTTTAATACTAGTCTTGCTACTCAAGACTGTACAGTAAGTAATCCAAGCGGATGACAAGGTCTTTTGGTAAAGGCCTGTGCGTCTTACTTTTTTTTCCACTAGTGAAAAAAAATTATTCTTTTATGGGGAAATGTAACTAGTAATTTGCTTGATGTACTTATTGTGCTATTGAAAGCGTAAATCTTTTTTTCATAATGACCCTGAAGTTTGAGATTAATCTTTCACATGCAGTACTAAACACATCATTCCATTCTCCTCGAGCTAAATCATGATTAAACAGTTTAATATTCCTCTGAGTTTTTGAACGATGAATTGGGAAACTAGGTGGTTTGAACGAGATATATATCCTTGCGAAAAATAAATATGATTGGAAGGTTTTACTACTTTAATGGTGACATTTTTGGGGGGAGATTTTGATAGTGTATTTACATATCATGTAGGCCCTGAGGATACCTTACATTCTACACAGAAGTATATATTTGTTTACGCATTCACACACAATTGCTTACTGATCAAATAGATCTAGTGCCAGATTTATGCAAAGGCTTACCAAATAGATACCACAATGTAACGGGCAAAGTACATGCAAATCCAACAGTTCGGTAGTTTGAGTTGAAGCGATCGACCATCAGCGGGAGTAGCACTCCTAGGGATTTTGAAAGTCCACCGTCGATGGCTAATATGAAAAATTTACTGATCAAAATGACAAAGCGCCATGGCTCAGTAGAGTCCCTTTTCATTATGAGTTCTGTCGCCACGATAACAGCAATCGATTTAATGTGAGTGTGTGTGTGTGGTAAAGTAGGGAGAAGTATCCGTTGCTCACTGGAAATAACAAAATACCGTTTTGTCTCTGACTCTGTGAGAAGCTGAGTGATGAATGTATTATTAATATCTTTTTCCCATTCACTGCATTCATAGATATCAATACGTGGATTTTTGCATGAACGCGTTAATTGTGACGAGGGAAATCGACAGTGACTGTGAATAAATTCCGTTATTATTATCTTGCCAGTGGCGTAGCCAGAATTTGATCTTGTTAGGGAGCGAAGCGACAAATCCCGAGCGAGCGGGGTGCTGTGGGGTGGGCATGTTCCCCTTCTACTTCTTCATGATGTTAATGGTACAATTTTGTGCATGTTTTGGCATGTTTTATCGACTTGAAGCAGGCCCCCAACGTGCTGGGGGGGGGGGGGGCGGTCCCAACAGGTATTGAATAAGCCGTATTTCATTTACGGCAGCTGGACCGCACCTATAGACTCCTACGCATTCACACAGAATAATGATCAAAATAATAAAGACTTGTGCAATATCCAAGCGAAGGCTTACCATATAAACTACACAATATGTAACGGGTGAAGTTCAGGTAAATCCAACGGTTCGGTAGTTTGAGTTGGAGCGATCGACCCTCAGCGGAAGTAACACTCATAGTACTTTTGAAAGTCCACAATCGATGGCTAACTTATGAAAACTGTGCTGATTATAGTGACAAAGCGCTATAGTGTTCAGTACAGTCCCTCTCCATTTATTTTTGAGTTCTGTCGCCACTATAACAGTAACTGATTTAATGTGTGTGTGTGTGTGTGTGTGTGTGTGTGTGTGTGTGTGTGTGCGTGCATGTTTCGATTTTCCGGTAATGTATTCTTGTTTTCATGGAATATGTTTCGTAAATGCATGAACATTTATGATAAATGTTATGTATATGATATGTATTTTTTTTTGGAAACTGTTATATTGTCAAAGGAAATGGAATTGATAAAAAGATCACTTAAAACAATAGGCACCTACATTTTCACTCATGTAGGCTCAAGTGTCAGGTTATTATTTCAGCTGCTGCAAAGTAAAGACTTTATCATGTGAAAGAAGAATTATTTGGCATTCAACATGAAATGTATGAGACTTGGTTTAATTCAGTCCATAGACCATCCATGCTCATAGATTTACTTTCTTACGGAGCAATACTCCAGAAAAGGGCTGCAAGACTAATGTTGTGGGACAGCTAAAAATGACACTACGTCAGTTAATGACAGTCAGTCCGGTACAATACTTCCACATCAACTGGATGACAGCAGAAATGTTTGTGTCATTGTGTGTTTGTTTGGTTGTTGTTGCCGCTGCCACACTTTCTCTTTCTCTTCAGTACTTGTTTCTGCTTTTGTCATTTCGCACTTCTTTTATCTTCAATTTACTAGTGTATTTTGACATCAAAGGGTATAGAATTGTTACGACTCTATCGCACAGACCTCCGTGATAAAAAACAGCAAAAAAAAAAACAAAAACAAAACAAAAACAAAACAAAACAAAACAAACAAACAAACAAACAAACAAACAAACAAGCGCAGGCATGAAACTTGAGTTGTTTTTAAGTTAGCCATATAATTTTATTTTTACCCTAAGGAATATTACCATTGTTCAATTATGGGCAGTAATCTTTAGCCATTCAAATAACCAACGTCAGAGAATGTGCGCGTTAAACAGCTTTGTAGATTTGGGATTTGGCATCTATAGCTGAAGTTTACACAGAAGAGAGCTCTCATTCATTGTTTTGTTTTTTATTATTTTTTATGACGATAACATTCAACGAGGAAGATAAAGGAAGGACATACTAAACAAAAACATAATATGATCAAAGCTTCAGTTCGCGCCCTTGTGCAAACTAAAATAGCCGTTGTATGAACTTTCCGCATGAGATAGCATAGGAGAGTGGCCAATGGAAATGCTCCCGTCGCTACCATATCGGACCGTAGAGTTTGTTTAGGGCAGTCATCCTATACTTTGGGGTCTTTTTTTCTTTTTCTTTCTTACTTTCTTTTTTTTTTCTTTTTTTTTTAATTTTATTTATTTATTTATTTATTTATTTTTTATTTTTTTTGCTGGATCTAAAGTAATGAAGTAGGCGGTAGTCAAACCGTGACTATAATCATGACAAAAACAGAATATCAGTGATATTGACTTATCTTGACAAACTCATTTCAGACACTGTTCGCTCTCTCAGATGAGCCTTTTGCTACAGGTAATATGCTTATATCCAGCGAATATTCTTATCGATGTTCTAAAAAGAAATATGCTAATATGTAAATATACATAAGTGTATGTGCTTCGGTTGTGTGCAGTAGTAAATAATACATTTATATAAAAATTGCACACAACCGAGGCACATACGCCTATAATAATCCATTGTTTCTCAGATAAAGTATTACCCTGCAGATTTGATACAGGAGTTATTTTTTTCTTTAAATTCTTTATTCGAATTTTGTTCAATTTCATCATCACAAAATTCACGTTCACAGAAACAAAAACAAAACATTATACAAAAACAAACTGCATTATACACAAACATTGTAAAAAAAAGTTCCCTGTATGAAAGAATAAACACACACACATACACACACACACACACACGCACACACACATACAAACACACGTGCAAACATGCACAGACAGATACATGCCACAGTCGTATGTCCCATGCAAACACACACACAAACATCAACTTAGAAAACACACACACACACACACACCACAAAAAACTAAAAACAAAAACTAAAAACAAAACAAAACAAAACAAAACATGATTTAAGACAGACATGCTACCATAGCATATTGCTCCAAGGTAAATATACATAACAGTGTAATATGTGCTTCGGTTGTGTGCAGTAGTAAATATATGAAGGGTTTGTTTGCAAAAACCGATAAGTCCATTTTTGAAGATTTTGAAGTACGATCTCTGTCATAAAGTACAAAATAATACCTTTTAAATGATATATTGGTCACTACATATAATGGTATATTTTTGAAGTTATGGTCAAAAGAAGCAAAAAAATTCTTATTATTCTCTTTATTTTTCTTGACCTTTAATTGCAAATATCTCCATTTGGCAAATGTGGACTTATCGGTTTTTGCAAAGAAATTCTTCATGTACATTTATATAAACATTGCACACAACCGAGGCACATACGCCTATAATAATCCATTCTTTCTTAGATAAAGTATTACCCTGCAGATTTGATACAGGAGTTATTTTTTTCCTTAAATTCTTTATTCGAATTTTGTTCAATTTCATCATCACAAAATTCACGTTCACAGAAACAAAAACAAAACATTATACAAAGACAAACTGCATTATACACAAACATTGTAAAAAAAAAAGTTCCCTGTATGAGAGAATAAACACACACACATACACACACACACACGCACACACACATACAAACACACGTGCAAACATGCACAGACAGATACATGCCACAGTCGTATGTCCCCATGCAAACACACACACAAACATCAACTTAGAAAACAAACACACACACACACACCACAAAAAAAAAAAAAAAAAAAACTAGAAACAAAACAAAACAAAACAAAACAAAACATGATTACAGACATGCTACCATAGCATATTGCTCCAAGGTCTAGGAGGAGGTTTATTCGAAATGCCTGGACAGCTCAAATTCTTTCCTGGTCACATTCATGTTCTGATAAACCATTGTGCATACAATGTTCGTGTACTTACTTAGGGGCATATAATGTACAATTGTATTTAGTTTACACAATTCAATTCTGTACTCATAGCTACTGCAAATGGACTCTTACAGGCGCAGGTATATGACTTTAATAGTCACACTAGTTCTGCTAGCCAGGAGACATCGACTTTTTGAATACAAGAAAACATCTGTCAAGTGTATATGTCAAATCCAAAATTACACTGCACAAAGAAAATAGATACATATATGACGGAAATGTTGTTAAAACATGGTACATGCAGTCTTCAGTTTTTTCATTCAAAAGTTGAAAAAATCAAGATAATTTCAATTGTAATGTTGTACTACATGAATCTGAACCTGTCACCTCTTTCACACTGGAAACCTTCCAACATACAACTACTGATGAAATACTTCTCCTTCTTCGTAAATTGCCTCCTAAATCCTGTCCATTGGATCTGGTTCCAACCATTCTCTTAAAGGACTGCGCACCCACGTTTGCCCCAATTATTTCTCAAATTGTTAACCTCAGTATTGAGCAAGCCAGCGTACCCTTATCTTTAAAGAAAGGTCTGATCCGTCCTTTACTGAAAAAACCTTCATTGGATAAGGAATCACTGACAAGTTATCGTCCTGTATGCAATCTTTCATTTTTGTTCAAGATTTTAGAGAGAGTTGTGTTTTCGAGACTCTCAGACTATATGCTGGAACATGGTCTATTCGATCCTTTACAGTCGGCTTATCGCCCTCACCATAGTGTGGAGACCCTTTTGATGAATGTTTCTAGTTCTATTTTAAGGGAAATGGATTCCGGATCCGTCAAAGCAATGGTTTTGTTGGATCTGTCTTCGGCCTTCGACACTGTAGATCACAGAATTCTTGTCAATACACTTACAAGTTTGGGTATCCAGGGACAGGCTCTCGAATGGTTTAAATACCTATCACACCATTCACAGTCTGTTCTTTTGAATGGTGTCACATCGTCCTCAAAGCCATTGTTAGGCTGTGGTGTACCTCAAGGCTCTGTTGGCGGGCCCACCCTTTTTTCTATCTACTTGATCAGTCTGCGGAAAATATTTCAAAGTCATTCTGTTCGGTATCATCTATATGCAGACGACAAACAAGTTTTTGTATCTTTTCCACCGCATCAAATCCAAGCATCTCATGCACTGCGCTGTCTAGAAAATTGCATCATTGATATTGATGCTTGGATGAGGTCTAACTCATTGATTCTAAACCACAGCAAGTGTGAATTTATCCTTTTTAGTTCTAAATCTCACTTGAATAAGTTGGATATTAATTCTATTTCGATTGTAGGTAATGATATCCCTCTGTCAAAGTCATGTCACAATCTGGGTGTTATGTTTGACTCTCACATGGCTATGTCTGATCAAATCACCAACATTTCTAAATCAGTCCGTTATCAATTGCGCAATATTGGTTTTATTCGCAAGTATTTGACTTGCTCTGCCACGGAAAAAGTTGTTCATGCACTTATTTCTTCACGCCTTGGTTTCGGTAATGGTTTGTTTTTCAATCTACCAAACTCACAAATTGCCCAATTACAAAAGCTACAAAATGACGCTGCACGCATTGTTTCTTTGTCAAGTAAACGCAGTCATATCACACCTATCCTGAAGAGTCTTCATTGGTTGCCTGTACAGGAGCGTATTCGGTTTAACCCTAAAAAGGCCGGGGGGGGGTTGAATCAACCCCCCCCTCGACATTTTTCACCACTACTCCGCCGCGCGAAATTTTTTGACCGCGCCGTTCGCTGACTTTTTACTTTCAAGTCTCGCACATCTTTTGACACCATTTTCGCGAAAATCGTGCATACCGTTACGACGCTGCATAACGTTTTATACATGCCTGTCAGACCGAAAATGGCTCAAAAACGTGATTTTGTGTATAAAGTCTATGCAAATGGAGTTTTCTCTTCTTATTCATAAAGATATGATTATTTTCACTTTTATAGGCTGAAACTATTTAATTTTAGCATAATTATGCTTGATATAGGTTCTGTCATAAATTTTGCGAAAAAAAAATGATAAAACAAAAGGTCGAAAAAACAATGAAATACATAAGAAATTCATAAAACAATAAAATACATAAGAAATTGATTTTGATACCAAATTTTTTTTTCATGTACATTGTTAGGAATGCTACAAAGAATTTTTTCATCAAAAATTAGGATTCTAGGAGCTTTAATTTCTGATTTAGAGCAAAATGTATGATTTTATGCATATATTAGCATAATTAATCATTATGACGAAAATTTCCATTTCTTTTTGTATAGCTTGGTAGATTACGGCACAGGTAATGCACGTGCCAAATTTCATGGCGATTGCACGATCGACAGCCGAGATCTCAGGGGGGGGTTGAATCAACCCCTCCCCGGCCACAGAACACCCAAAAAAGCCCGGCCTGGTTAGGGTTAAGATACTTCTTTTGGTTTATCACGTTATTAAGGGAACAGCTCCTGATTACAATGTTTGTTTGTTTCGTCAATACCAACCTTCACGAGCTCTTCGATCCTCAACTTCAGGTCTCTTACATATTCTGTTTTCTAGGAAATCTTGATGGGAATGAGCTTTCGCTCACGCTGGACCAACACTGTGGAATTCACTTCCTCGTGAGCTGAAAGACTCAAGCTCTATAACACCTTTCAGGAGTAATTTAAAATCCTATTTGTTTAGCAGTGCATTTTGAAGACCAGTGCCTTTTGAAGACAGACTTTCATGTCTTTTTTTTTTTCCTTTTCTTCTGCTTCTTCATCTTCTTCTATTACGGTGATGTACTTGTATCTTCAGTCTGTTTGCTTTGATGTACAATTGTAAAGCGCCTTGAGCATTTAATCAAAGTTGAGAACGTCGCTATAGAAATTGTATGTATGTATTATTATTATTATTATTCTTGGTTGCAGAGGTAAAAATTTCTTTCTGTATTAGTTTTTGGCTATGCTGATACACGTGTATTACAAAATCTTAACACAGCAAACATATTTCTATGTCCCGCAGAGTTTGTGACAATGGGAGTCTACTATTTACTATAACAGGCACTGTGCACTGTCAATTTCTCTGCAGCAAATGTCCACAGCATTGAAATCAACATTCCAAAGATGGAATGTAAATTGAATACATGTACATCCATAGGCCAGTTTACTAGTGCACTCAAATTTACAGATATTTTACCCCAAGTACTAAACAAGGAGTGGTCTTTTCAATGCACTTGTTCCTACTACAGTACAATGAATGAAGGTTACACACATTTGCTGTAGTAACGTGTTCATGCTTCATGTTGTTGTTGTGTTTTTTTTTAATACTACTGTTGCTATGTATAAACTGGAAAAACATTGGGTGAAATTCCTGGTGGCGTAGATCGACCGCAGATGTGCGTGGAGTTGTCCTGGAACTCTCCTATCGACAGTAGTACACTTTATGTACAAAATTATGAAATGTCTGCTGGTGAATGTAATAAGCCACACCCACTAATGCAGTCAAAATCTGCATAAACATTTGCTTCAACAGCAAAGGCAAGTTGTACAAAGTCATTGCACACTGAAAATAGTGCTGTGTGCAGCAAAGAATGTATGTACAGACAGAGTAACTCAAATTCATGAAGGTACTGGTAGTCTAGATACGTTTAAATCAAATCCATGGATTAAATGTAGTCCATGGACTAAAACAGGTGCAAAATAGGCAATAATAGCTGTACCTTGCCAATGCATGTGTCAACATGCTTTCATTATTGGATATTGGTTTGCATCTTGCCTGTTCATGCATTGATATTTGCATACTATGGACTAGAGTCAAACTACCTTCAAGAATACTGGTTCATATCTTTATCTAAAGAATTACATTCATTCAGTGCAGCCGTTCTTACACACCCAACAAAGCCATATCAAACCCTTATACTCCTTTCATAAACTCGGTTAATACAGATTAAAGGAAACCAAAACCCAGAGAGAAATGTGGATTGAGTGAAAGCAGCAACATTAGTAAAACACATCAGTGAAAGTTTGAGGAAAATCGGACAGTTGATGCAAAAGCCATGAATTTTAAAAGTTTTGTTGTTGGAATCCCTGGATAAGGAGACTACTTGAGTTTATGACATCATGTGTGGACAACAATATAAAGAAACTATAAAGAAAATTCAACATGCTTTCACTTTTCTAGCGTAATGAAAGAGCACTTGACTATTAAAACCGCTTTCAGAAAGCAGGGGGAATAATTACTACCCTTCACATATGTATCAAGTTGATGGAATTTTCATGAAAAATGATTTTTTGTGGAATTCTCTTTATATTGTTGTCCACACATGACGTCATGAACTCTCGAAATCTCCTTATCCAGTCATCACAACACCAAAACTTTAAAAATTAATAACTTTTGCATCGATTGTCCGATTTTCCTCAAACTTTCACTGATGTGCTCTACTAATGTTGCTGCTTTCACTCAATCCACATTGCTCTTTGGGTTTGGTTTCCTTTAACATCCGTAAAATATTAGAACAGGACCAGAGCAATCCCCACTATTTTGAAGCTGCTACTGTCTGAATCATGAATCAGGTTTTTCTGACAATTTCACAAGTGGTTAAATTTTGCAAACGGGGAGTACGGTTATGAAGGAAAAAATATATGTGTACACGTTGCATTCATTTCGGGATCAGATTCTATATTTTTGCGTGTTGTTAAATTCGTGAAATGCTAAAGACTCACAAAATTTGCAAATATATAAGTTTACCATGTGTAATATATGGTGCACACAGTATTACTCGCAGAATATCTGCATCACAACCAGACTTGGAGTTTGAGAATGCAAACTTTTCCAAGGTGCGGTCACAAGGTCATCTTTTCTTGCGCATATTGTTGGAGAGACACGTACATTTACCATGTATTCGTCTTTTCCAGGCTTTCAAAAAAAAAAATTAAAAAAATCTCTTAGGGGAACACCTCAAACAAAAAAGTATGCATTACTTTCAGAGTTTGTGAATGCAATTTTCATTGAATTTTCCACATTACTCTTGTGCGCATGATTGAGGGATGCATTTGTGAAAGGAGTAGTAGGTACTTGTCTGGCATTCATGCTGATCAGGGCATGCGAAAGGCGATCTCATCAAACCTTCGTAACTACGTGTATGTAGAAAAGGTTATTACACGTGTACTCATTTCTGATGCAATACAAGTAATATGTCACCATGCTGTGGCATGTATGAGTGAGGACTCTTGATTTGACAACGCAATAAATGTGGACGGCTACGCAGACGGCCCTACAGATGAATTTATGAATAAATTGGACTACATGGAACTTGATATTAAATCTTTCGCCTCCAAGACACTCTCAGTCCATAAAATGTTGAAACCCTGCAGACCTAGATCCTTTCAGCAATGGGCTAATGTGATCAGATGCAAAATGAGGGTTCTACAAACAGCATCTAGCTCATCAGCAGTCAGGATGATTCTTCTTCTTCTTCCAAGTAAGTGCAGTCCACCATCTGGTGTATTTCGCACTGTTTGGTGGGTCTGGTGTGGTGTCAGTGTAATATAGAATACATACATGGTAACTAAATGCAGCTAAAAAACAGCATTCTCCTTCTGTTGGAGCTGGAGTTTCTGTTCCTCCTGCCTGAAACTGTCGGCAGAGGTACATAATTTGATGAGGGCTTCTGGCAGAGAGTTCCAAAGCCTTGTGGAGTCAGGAAAGAATTACTTTTGGTAGAGTAGTGTTTTTGCAATGGGTACTTGAAGCTGTTGTGGGTGTCCACGGTTTGATGTTGTTACCGGCAATAGATTGGTATGACGGATGTCTGTGAGTTGGTTGAGGATGTGTTGGTAGATGTTATTCTTTTATCTTCAGTTGGCATCGGTGAGAGATAAGACTGACGCCAGGGCTTTTGCATATGCTGAAATTAGTGAAAAGAGCATGAGAGAAGTTAGAAATGAGGCTTAGTTTGATTTAAATAGATTTAAATAGATTTCCATAATACCAAGAGAGCTGAGAAGACGGTGCATAGTCATAAATGAATCTTTGTTTAACCACACAGTAGTTTGAAGG
The DNA here is from genome assembly GCF_964275005.1 of Diadema setosum. Classification (NCBI taxonomy): domain Eukaryota; kingdom Metazoa; phylum Echinodermata; class Echinoidea; order Diadematoida; family Diadematidae; genus Diadema; species Diadema setosum. Next base: position 36,261,113 of record NC_092690.1, on the reverse strand, counting down.
ATCCCATTCATATACACATTGTCAAGTCTCTGATTGTATAGGGAAACCCTGTTAGAATGAGCTGCTTGAAACCAATGAAATTTACTCATTTTAACAGGTATCTTGTTATCTCAGAGATGAAAACAAAAGAATATAATAAAGAATGAAACCTACAAAATTACCGTGTTATATCAGGTATGTCACTATATTGGACCTTATAATACCAAGGTTCCACAACACTTTTAAATTTCCCCTCAAAATACGTATTATTTCTCAACAGATAACAGTCACACCATCATGTCTGCCGCACTTATCACTTTCCGCTTGTACATGTATAATGCCACTTTGCTTCTCCCCTTGTAAATGGATAATCCGTAACAGATGATCATAATGACTACTGTATATGCCATATAATTTGCGAGTCTAAATTTTCGCGAATCGGGAATTCCCGACAATTTCGGGAGTGGTTAAATTCGCGATCGTGGAGTCTTGTAATGAACAGAGAAATGTGCATGCGTATGTCACATCCACATTGGGATCAGAGTCAGTATTTTCGTGTGTCTTTAATTTCGCTAATAGCACCTGACTCACGAAATTCGCAAAAATAAAAACCTCACGAAATATTTGGCGTATACTGTATTCTGTTCCTATGCCTGAACCAAATTTACCTTTAGGGTTCTTGTAAAAGACACAGTTATTGGCACACGTGTCAGGGTTGGCGTCCCACACGGTGGGCCCACAGGCGCAGAGAGGGGGCGGGGTGACCCCAAGCAAGGTGATGCGTTCCCTCATCAAGGCTCGCAGGGCACGGATGAACCTGACAAGCGGGACATAGAGGGCGACAGACTCAAAGCAGTGATGACAATGCACAGATTAAGTTATCAATGATGGAATGTCGAATGAATGTACACATCTTACCACAAGAGGGCACTGTTTGCTCTTTGCATATGGACAACTGAGGTAATTTCTTCTGTTAGACGTTTGTCTGCATTCTGAATCTCTCACTTGATTGCACACACACAATCAGTCATCTTAGTCAACAGCACTCCTAAATATCTGCTTGTTTATTTCATCTTTCATTATGGCTACATGTACAAACAATAATTAATGTGAAATCAAATACCTTTTTGTTTCTTTGTTCTTCTGCCGAAGCTGCCTCTGAATTTTCTTGATCTCCTCAGCTTCGGCATTCTCCCTATCCCTAGCATGGGCTTCAGACTCTCCAATGATATGAGTTGGTTCGGTCATGAGTTGAGCTCTTCGTTCCACCTCCAATCGCTCCTGCTCCTTTTCCTTTTTCAGTCTACAAGAAGAGATTGCAAAAGACTGATCAATAGAGGATTGAAAAAAAGACAGCGAGGGGAGCTTTCCAAACATTAGTCTTTCTATTAATTCACGCACTTTTACTTGGGCTAATGAGTGAATTCCATGCTCTTTGAAAACAGCATCACAGTTTTTAAAACTGTCAAATGTATATGTGTTTCACTTCTGGTGTTTTGGCTTGTTCATTTGCAAATTGAAGTGATTTTAGCATCTGTGAGTACACCAAATTTACCAAATTACAATGTATGTTCACTTGCCACATATCAAGTACAATGCACTTTTTCATTGGTAATTGTGCCTAGTAAATAGGAGACAACGAGTGTGATATCCACATTGAATTACAAAGTTTATAAAGTATAAATTGTAAAGATTTGACACTTCATGATTTCAATCACAAAAATGTCCAAGCAAAGCTATAGCTGAGCCCCCCCCCCCCTTTTTTTTTTGAGGGGGGGGGGGAGGATACTTTCTTGTTGATATTGGAAATTTAACATCACATTTCAGATACTAACAACATTTGTTACTGCTTTCTTGACTGAATCTCCATAAAACATACATCATTTGATTATGATGACTACATCCATCGACGACCATTCAGCTCATGATCCTACAAACATGAGTAGGGTCCTTTCAGCCTTGGTGAGAGACTAGACACCAGTGACTTACTGTTGGATCTTTCTGTGGTGAGTTCTCTTCCTCTGTTTCTCCCTAACCTGCTCCCGTTCAATGTCCATGTACAGCCTGCGGTACATGGAGAACTGAACACCCAGCTGAGATGGGCAAAACAGGAAGGAAAGATATCCATGTATAAGGGACCACAGGATCTACATACATGCATGCATCAAAAAATCTTGGAGGTTAGAGATCAGAATTGCAAGAAATCAACATATAAAAGTTCAGTCTTCAGAGTCTAACACTGGAGGAATTTTTCACAAAAAAATATTCATCAAGAAATCTTGGAGGTTGGAGAGTAGTATTGCAGGATATCAAGTGATAAAAGTTCAAGCTTCAGAGTCACAACACTGGAGGAGTCTTCTGTGGAGGACTTTAGCAAAGTTCTGAATTCTGCGAACTAAGAGTTCATGAATACCATTGTGAATCAACATACCTGGCTGAGGTTTTGATGATAAATTCTCTGTTTTGCGAATCACCATTTCAAGGGATATGCATGGCAGAATCATTAGAGTGATTTTGAACAAGGCAAAAAAAGAAGAAAAAAAGGCAACATTGTGATATAACCATGATTCCAGTTAATACACTTGAAATAGTTTTATTGCCAGGAGTTTGTGTTGGTGAGGCTGATGTCTCATTTTAAACCATGACAACGGGCTCCAAAACTATTATCCAAACCCTTCCCTCTTTGAGGTGCTATGGTGGACCTCAAGTCTAAAGTCATACCTGTTGAAGACTAGTCCTGAGTAAACTCGGGCAGGTGTCTATGGGAAATGCATGTTACAGCAAAATTGACCCGTCCTCAATGGGTTAAAGGGATGGTACAGTATTGGTGGAGACGAGAATTGGGCTTTTAACTTTTTGCGAGATACCAAGAAAACACTTACGATATAGTACAGAACATACCATATTAAGAGGAATTCAAAGTTTATCTGATGAAAATCGGGTTTGGAATGACTGAAACATCCAAAAACAAAGTAAAACAAAGCGATTGTAATAAAGTGTGGGTCCCACACTTTATTAGGATTGCTCTGTTTTGGATATCTCAGCCATTTCAAAACCAATTTTCATCAAATAAACATTGAATTCCTCATAAAATTACATGCTCTTTCATATTTCATAAGAGGTTTCTCATTATCTCACCAAAAAAATGTTAGAAACCTGAAATTAGGTCACAACCAAAACTATACGATCCCTTTAAGCACAAGTGTACATTGACAATGATCATACAAACATAACAGCAAGCCTGAATATGCAGTTGTCAGTATTAAAATGCCTCTGCAACGAGCCAAAATAGTATTCTCCAAAATTCCCAAATACCAACCTGTTTCTTGTGCTCTTCGGCAACAATCCCAGGGTTGACCTCGGCTACCCCGTGGACCTTGAGTCGCTCACATATGCTAGGATCAACTTTGACCCCATCTCCTCCCTGCCCCTCCATAGGCATTGGCCCTGTGGATAACCTCTGAAACGTCCTTCTTAATTCCTCATCGTCAGCCGAAACCCTTTGGACATAGTCTCCCCCTCCGCTACCCAAGGCCCTGTCTGGGAGCTGGGGGGACCCTGTGAGGCCGGGTACAAACGTCACTCGCTTTGGTCTTTCAATTCCAGCTTCCTCGTACAGTTTCTCTGTTGCAAAGGCATCCTCCCTGTCTGGTAGATTGTTGGAGGTATCGCTGTAGATCGCTTCTTCCACTGGTTCTTGGGGCACATGCTGGCTGGTGAATGCAGCCATGGTTGCCTCAGGGTGGCCCATGTCTAAACCATGATCAGCTCCATATATGCTCTCGGTCTCTCTTACCTACAAAATTAACATTATTTAAACAGAAGGTTAACATCAAGTGATACTTACATTAAAGCTTTATAAGTCATACTGGATAGCAACGTATGTCAGACAATGATTACAAGTATCTTACATTGCTTTCTGATGCATTACATGAATCATTAACAGTACAGATTGTATGATTACAGTATTGTGCCAATATACAAATCTCACTTACTATCAAAATACTGTGTCAAATATTCAAATGGCAGGATAACATGAAAAGGCAGCCCTCTTGGTATCAGAAGTACTAAAAATTGTTAACCAGTTTCTTTGAAGACATCCTGAGATATGGAACGTCTATGCTGGTGTGAATGCGTGATAAATACAGAACTTTACTTTGTCAGACTTTGTCAGACAGAAACACAACCACCATGGAACCTAGGATAAATTGTCAAACCTGGATGATTCAACGAAATAAAAGAACATGCAGGAGATCTTACTGTGGCTGGTCTATCTCTGGTGTATGACTGACCCCAAAAACCTCCTGGAACACCGCCACCATCTCCCTGTCAGTAGGAAGAGACAAGTCACAGATAAAGGAATTTAAGAAGTAACATTCAGGAGTACTGTAAAATAGCTGGGTACAGAAGTCCCTTATGTATAAGAGATATCTCTTGTGTATCAAAGTTATGACCATTTGAGTACGAAACTGTTGAAAATGTCAGGAACATTTATTTACACTGCTACACTGTATGTTGCTTAACTTTAAGCTTTGAAACAGAACAGGAGAGGAAAACATCACATACATTGTACATGTATGTACATCAACATTTAGTATGATTTTGTAAAAATCAAGTGGTGGACCTTTAAGATGATAGTTCACTCCTTTTCTTGTTTATAAAAAAAACTAAGGGCTGGAATGGGTTCAGTAACTATGAATGGCGTACATGAGGGGAAATGGTTTTACATTATAGGTACATGTACATATGTACATACTAATACCACTCATCATCACAACTGTCGAATTCTCACAACTATTCTTGGATGGTAAAGGTAATAGCTGGCAGCTGATTGACTTGGGCTGTGATATAAATGGCAGTCTCATTGCAGACAATTTCATGCAATCTTAGCTATTTTCCTTTGTTATCATCCTTTTTTGTTTGGGGGGGGGGGGGTTAGGTACAGACTACACATGTACAGTTTATTATGTAAAGTTAAAATGCATTATGGTAAAGTAAACTAAACATAGCATAATCACCATTTTATTATCTGGGTGTAATGTTACATCACTGTGCCAATTACAATACACACAGATAATGTCACACTTAAATGTTTATGAATCTATATCATGTTGTGTAGACAATCTGTACTTCCGATCAAAGAAGGGCAACATCCTAGATGTTTAATACCTTTCCTTTGAACATCAGTTGCTTAGCAGCAAGATCTCTCTTAGCCTTCTGCACCAGTCTCCTGGTTTGAGTGGCCTGCTCTATAAGCTGCTGCCTGGTAGCCTCGCCTCCAGACCCATCACCTGCTGTTGTGGCTAGTGGGTCAGAGCTGGGAAGACCCGGATGGGTTGGGTGGCCGATGGCGTGGGGGTCACTGCTCTTGTAGACACATCTGTCTTTCCTGTGGGAGAGCTGGTTGGCTGAGTGAGTGGTGCGGTGCATGACTCGGCCCTGGAGGTCAACCTTGGGAAAAGGGTGAAGTTAAAGGGACTGTACAGTACAGGTTGAGGTGGGTATTCATGTTTTGAAAATTCCGAAGTGAGATAATGAGAAACCTCACATGAAATATGAAAGAGCATGTAATTTTAAGGAGGATTCAACGTTTATTCGATGAAAACTGGTTTTCAAATGGCTGAGATATCAAAAAAGTGATAATAATAAAAGGGAACAGGCCACACCTTTTATTAGGATCTCTTTGTTTCACCTTGTGTTTGGACATCTCAGCCATTTCAAAACCGATTATCATCAAATAAACTTTTGATACCCCTTAGAATTGCATACTCTGTGTCATCTCATAGAGTCTGGTTTCTGAATATCTCGCAAAACGTTAAAAGCTAAATCCTTACCTCAACCAGAACTGTACACACCCATTAATGGGAAAGTTGTCACATTTAGATAATGGCACAGTGGAAGAATCAGAAGAGAGCCTAATACGGTGATTATGGTAAAGTCCACACATAGTGGACAGCCAAGATAGCTTGGAACTCATGGCAGGGGGGGGGGGGGGGGTTATGAGCTTATTATGCAGCTCATGCCTCGTTTTAACATGAAATATACTTTTGAGATTGCTGAATTTATGAATAAAGCTGCACAAGAACCCCTCAACGAATAGTAATATATGCAGTGGTTTTTAACAACAATTTTGCCCCGCCCCCCCCCAAAAAAAAAGAAAAAAGAAAAGAAAAGAGGTGTATGATGATAGTGCAGAGAAGTTTCTTGAATACATAATAATGACAACATTGTTTAATTTTCTTATTGATACATGGAGATGTTGTAAAACAACCATACGTCTGTGAGTTCATTTTTTTTTTTTCATGACTATTTTATTCAAAGGAATTAGGTTGGACTGTGGATCTATTTTGTATTGCATCAACTGAATGAAAGGGGTATACAGTGGTGGGATTATGAAGAAAGAAAAAACTATGCATGTGCACACACAACCTGTGTTCACAATGGTAAGGGCGCATTAAAGGACATAACAGTTACTAGACTCACTGCTTGGTATGACTGCTGTAGCTGCTGCTGATGTTTGATCCTGTGTAGCTCCCTGACCCTGGCCTTGACCTCTTTGCGAAACCGAGCCAACTTGGCCTCCTTCTCCGCCTGAAGATGCTCCAGCCTCTCCTCTTCATGCCGAGCAGCAAACTGTGTGCAAATTTGTAAAACATTAGAAAAAGATATCTTCTGGACCCCGTTTCATAAAAGATGTTAGAATAGCAATTCTTGCTGGAATGGCAACTTCCAATAGCAACAGCCAATCAGGAAGCTGCATTCTTGTCATTACCATGACAACTGCCATTCCAGCAAGAGTTGCTATCATGTCAATCTTTTATGAAATGGGGCCCAAATGTGAACACTTACACCAAAGCATTTCTAGGTTAAATGGCATTGTGGGGAGCTAGGTTGCATCTACAGTAGGCTTCTACTACAAGACAAGTAACGTTACATGTACACTGTAAGGCCTTTTGAGTGTTGCACTGTTGGAGACTACACTTGTAACAAGAAAAAGAAGAAAAAGCATTTGAAAATACCGAGTATGCGGCAGCATGCCTATTTCTAGCAGGGACACTTTCATTCATCAATAAAACAGCTAATGCGATGACCATCATGTTCGAGTCCCACTCTAGAACACAAGCAGGAGTTAATAGTAGTATACTTGCAAGGGGAGGGACACCTGATTGCCTGATTGGGCCTTTTCATCAATGAATGAAATGGCCCTTGCCGCAAATAAATACGTACCCTGCTAGCTGTACAAAGCCTTCCGCATACACTACAGGGTACTCTACTCTAGTTAGTAAACCCCCTCTACTACATATTACCGGATATAGACGTCTACGGTAGAGCCCTACGGTTAGAAACTGGACTACTGTACCTAGTAACGTGTTCCTGTTCCTAATTAATGGCCTAGCTGTAGAAATTTCTGACGTTAATGTGTTAATAGAATTACAGAAATAGAATATGTGCCATGATCGTTGATGTGGACAGACTTACTGTAATTGACAACAACCCATTGTCTCGCAGTTCTATCAGGTAGGGCCCTAAATTCACATGTAATATGATAGAGCTAGACCCTATCGTCGTAAAATATAGATAAATAGACCATCACCACTTTTTTGTGTGTGTGGCTCTGAATTCCATACTCAGGGGATGAAATTTCCATCAAAAATAGCTCCTCAGCTATTCACAAAGTCCTAAAAATTACACATTTGGCAAAATTATGAAAATTATTTACTCCAATTTTTGGAAAATGGGTCAATCCATGTCAAATCATCCAGTGCATGTCACCCGACCCCCTCCGATTTTCTTAAAAATCGCACCAAATGTTCCCCAAAGTGTCTGACGGAAAATCCCAAAATATTTTGCCCCAAGTTCAATTGGTTGCTAAGATACAGCCTCACATAGCAACCGGTGCGCATTCCAAAATATGAGTTAAAAGAAAATTAGGCACTTTTGATTGACTGTTTTAGCATGGATATTAATGCAAAAATGTTCATTATCTGGAAATTGAGAGAACTTTATAGCCTTTGCAAGAAAAACTTACTGTGACGCGAAATTGACTTTTCGTTAACGTGCACGAGGTCACCGAAAATGGTGTTAAATGTTACTTTTGAAAATTTTAATGCATATGTAGAGGCTAATATCTTCCACATTTCATCACCTTAGGTTCTAAGATATTATGCTGTTGAAGGCTTTGACTTGCTCAGTAATTTTGAAAAAAAATCAGCGCATTCATGCGCACCGTTTTTACGGAGAGCGCCCTCAAAGCTGACAAAAATGAAAAATGTGCCAAATTCAAGGTCACGGATCACCCTTCGTCCCACCTAGGAATGGCATCAATTTTTGTGTATTGATAGACATTTACCTATGTTATCTTGGGTTACCAAAGAAATTTTGCTACCGAAATGTTCAATGGCAAATTTGCCCCACCGAAAATGGTCGTAAACGGCCAAATTTCCATGTAATATCACATAATGGGTTTAGAGGACATTTCAAATGTCCACACTTTCAAGATGAAAAGCACTAGCCCTGTGATATTTGCAGTAGGCATAGTCTGTTATACATATTTCAGTAATATATACCACAAAACACTTTTATTACTTAATAATGACCTTGAAATTTAATCCAAAATTTGATAAAAACAATAAATTGCTCCATTTTCGTCATTGCACTGCATATAAATTCGTTTTTTGAAAGACATTTCACAGAGCAATATTTCAAGAATTATGAAAGCTGAAAGCCTACCTCATTAAGGTTCTAAAGTATTTTTGCTCTTCTTTCAGATTTAATGTCAATTTGATCATGAATGTTTTACCCTTGACCTTGAAGCCCTTCTAAAAATAGCTGTAAATTTGTTAACTACAAATTACACACACGACAGGTGTATTATGACATGATATACTTGTGATTCTTTCACAAACACAAAAGCTTTTTATGGTGTAAATGTATCAAACATACTGGAATTAATCTACACTCATGCTTGCAAGATATGTTACAATTAATAACTTTGTTCTGACAATGACCCTCAATTTCAATCAAAAAAGGGGACAGTAATATTTTGTGATTTTGTGTGCATTTCCTATGGAAAACAGTGCTTTGTTTGGAAACTCATAAAAACTTGACCATTTTTACTATCTATCACTTTGATTGATTAATTTTATTCTGGTTATGGTAGAAAAGTGGCCCGTGACAATTTCCAATAAAAGAAAACACAGTTATGCTTTAGAAAATGAAAAACAAAGAAATACATAAGAAATTCCAAAAACAAGAAAATACATAAGAATTGAAATGATTTTCGAAGTTTTCATAAGGTACAGAACAAATCCCCCGAAAAAGAAGACTCTCAGTCCTTTTAATGTGCTTTTCACAGGCTAGAATAAGAATCTATATATGTTGGGCGCAACGTCCATATTATCAACTATTATTCAGTACATAATACAGGTCTTTATGGAGAGGAATAGGCATTTCTCATGATTTTGAAGGTCATAAATTGAGGGTCATTGTCAGAACAAAGTTATTAATTGTAACATATCTTGCAAGCATGAGTGTAGATTAATTCCAGTATATACATTTACACCATAAGAAGCTTTTGTGTTTGTGAAAGAATCACAAGTATATCATGCCATAATACACCTGTCGTGTGTGTAATTTGTAGTTAACAAATTTACAGCTATTTTTAGAAGGGCTTCAAGGTCAAGGGTAAAACATTCATGATCAAATTGACACTAAATCTGAAAGAAGAGCACAAATACTTTAGAACCTTGATAAGGTAGGCATTCAGCTTTAATAATTCTTGAAATATTGCTCTGTGAAATGTCTTTCAAAACACGTATTTATATGCAGTGCAATGACGAAAATGGAGCAGTTTATTGTTTTTATCAAATTTTGGATTAAATTTCAAGGTCATTAATAAGTAATAAAAGTGTTTTGTGGTATATATTACTGAAATATGTATAACAGACTATGCCTACTGCAAATATCACAGGGCTAGTGCTTTTCATCTTGAAAGTGTGGACATTTGAAATGTCCTCTAAACCCAATATGTGATATTACATGGAAATTTGGCCGTTTACGACCATTTTCGGTGGGGTAAATTTGCCATTGAACATTTCGGTAGCAAAATTTCTTTGGTAACCCAAGATAACATAGGTAAATGTCTATCAATACACAAAAATTGATGCCATTCCTAGGTGGGACGAAGGGTGATCCGTGACCTTGAATTTGGCACATTTTTCATTTTTGTCAACTTTGAGGGCGCTCTCCGTAAAAACGGTGCACATGAATGCGCTGATTTTTTTTCAAAATTACTGAGCAAGTCAAAGCCTTCAACAGCATAATATTTTAGAACCTAAGGTGATGAAATATGGAAGATATTAGCCTCTAAATATGCATTAAAATTTTCAAAATTAACATTTAACACCATTTTCGGTGACCTCGTGCACGTTAACGAAAAGTCAATTTCGCGTCACAGTAAGTTTTTCTTGCAAAGACTATAAAGTTCTCTCAATTTCCAAATAATGAACATTTTTGCATTAATATCCATGCTAAAACAGTCAATCAAAAATGCCTAATATAATTCAAAAGGGGATACCCCTCTCCTAAGTTGTCTTTCTGTGTGGTGTAAAATCGCAATATAAATTCTGGACCTGATTTTTGTAATGGAATAATCAACGTCTTTCACACCTTTATCCTCGCGCAAGAATATCCACGAATCCCCCTACACATTCTTACTGAGCGGACGACAAAAGAAAAAAATCGGCAAATGGGGCTCAAATTTCGTATGGTAAAGTGACTAGAATCTAACTTGAAAATGTAAAACAGTTCACAACTCACAAGATCGTGACTTTGAGGCTAAAATCTACTAGTAAGTCTCACACATATTATTGAATGTCATGCAAAAATGTGCATGTCCGGAATTTACTGTGCTGCTGTCCAGTGGCAGTATGCTGCAACTGAACTGCACCATTCACAGGTTCCCATTCAACAACACCGCACGCGCGCACAACACAAAACACAACGTAAGGGCCTACACAGTGCAAGTGTCAACACAATTATGAGAGGCTACTCACAATTGCTGTGTACTCAATGTCACGGCTCTTTGGGTATTGCTCAACCCAAGCTCCAACTGGTACGACATTAGTTGGTCGTTTACCAAAGTTTTGCTGCGTCTGACGATGAAATTTACTCGTACTCGATTTTCCAGAAGTATGGGTTTCCATGATAACAAGTTACACTGGAAAACTTAAATCAGGCGCACTTTTCGAGTCAATCGATCATATAATGTATGGAGAAAATCTTTGTAATATCATTTTTGTGGATGCAAAAAATATATATATATAAAGATAATGAAAAATAAATATTTATCAATTTTATATTAAATATTTTAAGTGATTCAGAACTTATCATTAATGTATCAAAGTTTTTTTTTTATCATATGGATCACTAGAAGTTAGCAACGTAGAACCTATCGATACAGTGAAAGGGATCGGATTGCATGCATACTGTCGGCATACTCACTGTACTGGCGTCTACATAGAATCCACACCGTGATAATTCTCTCTCGATCAGCAGTCGAAGCCGAATCTTGTAAGAGTTGACATGTCATGGCTGACAGCGGGGATTTCGAGGACTTTATGCGTAGAGTCGATGAACTAGGTAGGTTTCTAGTTTCTTGACCAATGCTTGTTCACGCATTTTGTCAGCGAGCGGCTGGAAGTGCTACACAGTAGACAGCGCCAGCAGCCGCCCTAGCCGTCCCTCTGGCCTGGGCCGGGGGAATGCTAACCTAACTCGCCTAACTCCGGGGCGATCCTTTTACACAGGACTAGGAGGCGCAGAGGCCGAGGGCAATGCCTAGTTTTGCTGTAGTGCGACCAGCATGCACGACGAGCGTGTACATGTAGCTAGTTCAGTGTCAGGGAGGTGGAAGGACCTATGTACGTACCTGGTACTGGTACCTTCCTTATTCCTTTGGCTGTGTGTGTGTTCATGTTCATGATGTAGACAGAGGTATTACGTTAGAACTCTATTTACTGATTTAGAAGAGCTAGAAACTCTAGATTCTGGAAGAAGCAACGTTAGAAGAAAGAGGTTCCCGTGCACCCTAAGTATGAAACCTTGGGCCGTATTCTGAGAGCTTAAATATTAAGTGTCTGATTAGCACTTAATTACCGAATTGGTATTCTGAGAGCATGATTAAGTAGGGGGTATATTAACTACCATAGCAACAAGCGTTTTGGCGGGAAGGACCTACGCGTTTGCGCGTATCAATGCGCGTGCACCTCTAAGAGGACTTAATCACAGAGTTAATTACGAATCGGTATTCTGAGGGTGTAATTAAGTATGAAAGTTAATGGAAAACTTAATGATACCAAAGAGTGTCATTAACTACTCCGATATCACGCAATACATCGTGTTTTCTCTGCCACAACGATGCTTACCGTCTTCGGTAACCGAGGAGCGGGTGAATCTTGTTATCATGGTATCCGTAGAATTCAGAGAAAAAAAGAAATATAGCCGATCTTCGAGGAATTTTGTCATTTTATGTGAGCAAAGAGGTTGAGATCTTCGCGTGCGTAGGTGAGGGGTTGTAATCAAATACCGGAGTGTGCGCATGGAGCTCTTGGGTTGTAATTATAGGGGGCGTGGAGGAGCGCGCATTGAGGGCATATTTGCGCGTGTAATCATCATTTTGGCTTCTAACAACGCGTCTGATTGGATGGAATAACAATCAGATGGGAGGGACCTAAGATAATTACAGGGGACTTAATCATACCTTAATTACGTCCTCAGAATACCGATTTTGCCCATGATTAAGGGCCTATTAACTTCACGACTTAATCACGAAGTTAATTACAGACTTAATTACGACCTCAGAATACCACCCCTAGTAACGTTACATAGGTCCTAGGGCCTATATTTTTTTAATTTACTTCATCTAGAATATAATGTCTAGACCAGTTTGGACTTTGGTGCGTAGATTTCAAAAATGCAATGTTAACAAGTCAAAGCGTGTCCCATCACTGCCCATAGTGGTAAAAAATCCGTTTCCATGGCAACGCATAGTGAAAATGTCAGTATCTCATAAAAATGTATGTAACCTTTGATAAAATTGTTCAATTATCATGGCTTTGGTCTCAAATTAAACAAAATTAAATTATCTATTATGATATTATACCTAACGACAACGTTAGATTTCTATATATGTAACGTTAGGGGGTTACATCAATCTTCATATTAATTTTGAGGCCAGAATACAATTTTTTCACATTTTTTAGCAAAAATGCAATTTTACCAGGCATAAAACGTATCTATCTCTAAATCATACCAAAACAAATTCAATTTGTAAAGGTATGAATATTCTTCAAAATTATACTAACGTTAAATGTATGCAATACAATGTGAAAATTCCATAGATATTGCTCAAATAATAAAGAAAGATACGGCCATCCAAAGTTGACATTGAAGCATGTGAAGAATTTGCAGGTGGGAGTGTGATGTATGCCCTCTAAGAGGCTCTTTTTTTGAATAATCTCATTTAAACATTTCAGTCATGTGAATCATAATTTGGTTCCAAATGCATGAGAATGAAGTTGGGTGTGATAAAGTGGGTCATCTAGACCATTTTTGTGTGTAGATTTTAAAAGCATTAACAGGTCGAAGAGTATCCCATGGTGGTAAAAAATCTGTTACCATGGCAATGCATGATGGAAATGTCAGAATCTCCTTAAAATGTATATTTTATACAATTGTTCAATTATGATTTAAATGTCAAATTTAAATAAAGATCAGTATTAAATTCTCTGAATGATAATACCAGTTATGACGGAATTTATACTAATCTTCATATCAATTTTGAGGTCAGAATGTACAATGTAATTCCCCATTTTTTGTAAAAAGAAAAAAGAAAAAAAGAAAAAAAAATGCAGTTTTACAATACCAATCTATCTCTTAATCGGGCCCCGACACATTTGCTTTATATGAGGAGTTCAAAGCATCACGTGTGCATGTCTCTGCAACTTTTATCAAGGCAGCTTGGTTTGTGATATTGACCATCTCGTCATCAAGGAATTGCTCTATTAGCAGTCGTCCCATGGCTTCACAAATGGTCCTGAGACAGAAGAGAGCTTTGGCATATTATATGCTTTGCCTGCCAAGACATTTCGCAAACATCCACTGGTTGTCAGCTGGGCTACAAGAAGAATTTCAGAGTACCCCGATCCTCAGCATTTGTGACCTGTCAACATACCGATGAAGTTCATACAGTTGTACCTGTGTGAAAGGGGCCAGGTGTCACAACATGATGTTTGTATGTTTCTGGATGCTTCCATATGAGGGGCAAAGCCTTCATACACCCTCCAAGGTCAAAAGTGGTGAGCACATATGGTTGACCAATTTGCTTTGTGGCATCCTCAGACCTCTTCAGTAGTTCTTTTATGGTGGCAAACTCTGTGAGTGGTTGATGGATAGGAGTGAAGTAATCAATTGTTGACTTCTGTGTTGGTTTTTCTCCAGTTGCTGATACAAAACCACCAAAACCTGGCTCTGTTTGTTTCACTCCTTCGTTGGTACCAACTGCACGAGCATAGGACCATACATGGAACTCTAGAAGGCACTTCAAATACATCTCATTGTTTGTAGAGGGTGGTACAAATGATGCTCCTTCAGGAAATTTTGGTCCTACTCTCTGAGCAATGACAACGGGGGCGGGACTTCTAGGTTCTTGTACATGTAAGGATCGCATTAGATTTCGCTTGAACAAAGGTATGGTAGTGTTCTATCCTTGCTCGCTTGGACATCACGTTTGGTTTCTTGGATCATGATTCCCCCTGTACTATTAACCACATTCGATCCATGTATGTTGGTTGTCGTCTTGTTGAGGTTATCCCATTCAGAGTGGAACATTTGGTTATCATCCCCAGTGACAATCCTAGGTGTCAGACATGTTGACATGTCATCAAGTGCCTGTGTGAGGGCTGTCTCCATTTCAAGAATGTAATCATAGGATTCATTATGACCAAGCCTGTTGAGTATTGCTGATATAGTTTCTTGCTTCTGAAAAGATGTCTGATAGCGGTGCTCAGGAGAATATGTTTGGGTTGTTTCCATTGTCCTTGTGTCACTGCACGACAAATGTCTCGGCATATTGATAGCACAACACGTTTTGTACTTTCAGTGTGAGTCCCCTTACCATCGGCAGAGAGGAGCGAGCTCATGAACTTGACTAAACTAGATGGCATGCTATCAGGATTCATCTCCAGATATTCAAGTGTTAGAGGCCATGGAAGTGGTTCGGATTTCTTGAATGAGGTTTTGATATCATCAGGAAGTTCCACAGCAACTTCTTCAGATTTATCTTGAGACCCAAGTTCGAAGGCATGTCTTATGGCATCTTCCAATGAGACACTTGAGTTATAGACAAGGTTATAGCTGATCAATGCAACCTTGGTCACCTGTTGGTATCTTTGTGAATGCAATCAAACTGCTCACATCATGATTCTGAAGTCGAACTTTCAGCTTTTAGCTCCTGTAATCTGGATTAGGGAAACCAGTCTTTTCTATCTCTTGTACATATAAAAGCCGCAAGGAAGTGAGCTTCACTATTTCATTCTTGCTGATGACATGGTCTTTAACGCAGTCAAGCACAACGTCAAATGCCTTCTGGTGTGCAGCAGCTTTAGTACCATGGTCTGTGTCAGCATTACAGGATGTTATCTTTGCTTTGTGATTCGGGTACATGTACCTCTGATTGAACTCGTTTCTGCAAGACGAATGAAAGCGTGCTTCTCTGGCAAAGAAGTCCTCACCTTGAACTCGCCTATAAAGTCAGCTAATCCCAGTTCTTGTGCTCTTTGCTCAATTTGCTTCCAAGATTGGTCCTTCAGGCCACTGGCCGAGGCTTTGTACACTGCAAATTTGATGCAACGTTCAGTTTTCCGTGATCCTTTTTTTTTCTAAAAAATTTTGTTGCAGAAGATACACTCTGGAGGAAAGAGTCTAGTGTTGGAGCTTGAGGATCTGTGAAATCTATCACTTGACTTATCTTCATCACTTGGTCGTAGTTCATGTTTTAATCGATGCTGATTCATCGTAAATTGCTGGTAACAATGTCTATGATATCCAGTCGTTTCCAGGTCCACGTCCTCAAGAGTCTCTGGAAATTGTTTACGAACATCTTCCATTCGATAGGATGAATCAATAGGCTCTTGTTGCCTTTTGTCTCTGATTTGCTTCAAGAGTATCAATTTGTCTAATGCTGTTCCCTGTACATTTCTGAAAGGTGTGAATTTTGAGCCAACATGTAGGGCATTGTTTACATGCAGGATACACTTGTAATTTGTATCTGCACTCAATTTTCGTTTTTTAGACATGATTATCGACATCAAGGATGTCTACCAGAAGTTGTAAGGTCACAATCATCCAACCAATACTGCATAGGCAGACCTGGAAGCAATAAATAGAATTAAAAAAAAAAGTAAATAAAACTAGAAATATCACTGAATGTGATTAATACCCCCACCCCTAGTATTGCTTTATGTAGTATGTGATGTCATTCATTTTGATACAAAAATGAGTAGTTACCATGGCAACACTTGTTGATATACTAACACATTGGTGTCTTGCATATAACTACACATATAGATCATACATACTAAATTTTATCTTAACTGCTTGAATGCTGTGGAAGTTATTAGATCCACTAGGTTTTGGTAAAATTGTGGTTACCATGTTAACACACTGTCTGACAAAAACAAAACAAAACATGTCTATACCTCAATGCCATAGTGCCTACCAAATTTAATTTCAATTGCTTCAAAATTGTGGAAGTAGTTCACTCCACAAGATATTCCAGAAAAATGCAGTTACCATGGCAACACATTGTCGGGTACAAATACAAAGATTGTCTTGCATGACATGCACCTATAGATCATAGATACCAAATTTGAAATTAATTGCTTAAAAACTGTGGAAGTAGTTCGCTTGAAAAGGTTTTGATAAAATTGTGGTTACCATAGCAATGCGCTGTCTGACAAACACAAAAATCATGTTTCACACATCTATACCTCAGTGCCATAGTGCCTACGAAATTTGATTTCAGTTGCTTCAAATTTGTGGTTGTAGTTCACTCCACAAGATATTCAAGAAAACATGCAGTTACCATGGCAACGCATTGCATGGAAAGACGGCTGGACAACCCGAAAACGTGGTGCTTCCCAGGGGTTGATCCAGGATTTTCAAAAAGGGGGAGGGGAACCAGTGGCCCCCCCCCCAAAAAAAGGCAATTACCAATGGCGACAGTTTCCTGCCTTCCCTTTCTTTCTGTGCCCGTGCCGAGAAGCTGGTGAGCAAAGGGGGGGGGGGGGTGGGGGACTGTGACAATTTTTTGGGGGAACAAAGAAATTTTTCATGACATTGGTACTCATCCTCAAACTGGCTGACAAGCAAAAACAGTTTTTTGGGGGGTGTTTTTTTGCTGCAGCAAAAAGGGGGGGGGGGGTGGGCCGATTGCATCCCCCCCCCCCCCCCCCCCCTTGTAGTGGAAAAGCTTCAATATATGAAGTTCTTTTTGTACTTTGCTTTCAGGCAAAAATAAATATATGTTACAGAATGGTTTTAAAAACAATAATATGACATAAAATGCAATCAGATACATGTACATACCAGAGGTTTGATATAAATGGCTGATTTCTTTGACTGATCCCGGGCTGATCCAAACAATAAAGCTTCTCACCAAAACTTTTGTCCTATCACAAGCAAGCTTGCTTATTTCTCCACAATAGAGGGCGCGCATCATCATCCATCTGGAAATTCTTGACCAATTCTTGACTGGTGTCAATGTCAACTTTGGATGGCCGTAATCCAAAGTTGACAATATCTACGAAATTTTCGCATTGTATTACATACATATTTGGTATAATATTGAAGAATATTCAAACAAATTGAATTTGTTTTGGTATGATTTAGAGATAGATTAGTATTATGGTAAAAATGCATTTTTGCTGAAAAATATGAAAAAAAATTGAATTCTGGCCTCAAAATTAATATGAAGATTAGTATAACCCCCTACATAATTGGTATTATCATATAGATGATTTAATTTTCTTTAATTTGAGACCAAAGCCATGATAATTGAACAATTTTACCAAAGGTTACATATATTTTTATGAGATACATTTTCACTATGCGTTACCATGGAAACAGATTTTTGACCTCTATGGGACACACTTTGATCTGTTAACAATGCATTTTTGAAATCTATGCACAAAATTGGTCCAGATGAAGTAGATTAAAAAATAGGTGCATGGGAACCCCCCTTTCCGACTCAACTACTCTATCTATCTACTCATTATGCCTTGTCTTCATTATCCCATTATTTCCTGCTCAACCTTGCAAACAACAGAGGCCGTGGTGAAAGGGGATCTGAAGGTCTCACCAGGTGAAGAAGGCTCTGACTTGACCCAGGAAGGTGTCAGGCTGCAGAACAGGCAGCCGGTGAACAGAACTGTTATCAACAAAGATGCATTCAAGACACCACCTCTACCTCAGCCTCCTCCGGGCAGTACTATGGTAACTTTAAGAATATTATTAGAACACATTATTGACATTGTTTATGCCAAGGTGAATGTCTATGTCTGCACAGACGGTTTTAGAAAAAGAGAATCAGTGCATGTCGAGTAACATGGAAAATATGTGCAATGTTAGGTTAGGGTTACTGTGTACTGATGTAAATTTTTCATACATTTGTAGATTCAGTTAACGTACCAAAAAAAAAAAAAATAGCCCACAATATGCAAAGATTAGGCCTACACCTTAGATGGGGTAAAATGAATTACAGTTGAACCTCTCGTATCCGGACAAGTCGGGACCGGGGCTCATCCGGATAAGGGATTTGGCCGAATACGGGAGACTCAATGCTTTCATACATGTACATATACATACACATGTACTGATGTAGCCCATTGTAGTACCACATGTAGTAATGTGTATACTGCAACCTTTTCATTGTTACACTCAGTAACAGACCCCAAAATAGAGGTGTATGTTAATGTTGGAAGTAATATGTAATTCATGTGTGTTTGTGTAGGAGTTCTCAAGGAGTTGGGAATCCCCCTTTCCTCCCGTAATTATAAAAAAAAAAAAAAAAATCACGACGAGATTGCGTCCGTATAATAGAGAGATCCGGATAAAGGGAGGCCGGATAAGAGAGGTTCAACTGTAACTTTAAAACTACTGTAAAAGTGGTTATTTTCGCGTGACTAATTTTTCGCGCTTGGCGAGGTAAGAAGAGTTTTGTGCGTTTTTAAATTCGCGAAATCATGACATCAGCTAATGGAACATATGGCACGCACAAATATTCTGTGCTTTTATTTTCGCGCTAGCTTCTGGTTGCGCGAAATCTGCAAAAATTTCAACACCGCGAAAATTTCCACTTTTATGGTAACAAGTGAAATGTTTCTGCTGTGTTCTCTTTGAAGAGGCCCCATTTAGAATCTAGTCACATTTTTGTTTTGTTTTGTTTTTGTTTTTGTTTTTGTTTTGTTTTTGTTTTGTTTTTAGAATAAACTTAAAATTGATACTTGTCAATGTGTATGCCCTTTTGATTTGCCAGAGTCAATCGAACTCGACTCAGCTGTCCATTTCCAAATTCCCTCTTTTATTAACAGGAAGCAGGTACAAGCTACTCGACCGGAATGTCACAAGGTAATTACACTCATTTTCAACTTCTCAATTCATACATTTATTCAGTAATAATAATCGTTTGGATTACAACAGTATAAAATGTTTACAAAAAGTATAACAGGTACAGTTCGGCAAAAAGCCAGAGGCTTGTTAAAAAGAATGTCTTCTTGAAAATCAAATCATACACATATTGCAATGAAACATTAAAATACCACATGATAAAAGTTGCTGACAATATAAAAATAATAATATAATAATAATAATACATACAATTTCTATAGCGCCGTTCTCCACTTTGATTAAATGCTCAAGGCACTTTACAATTGTACATCAAAGCAAACAGATTGAAAATACAAGTACATCACAGTAATAGAAGAAGATGAAGAAGCAGAAAAAAAAAGACATGAAAGTCTGTCTTCAAAAGACACTGGTCTTCAAAATGCACTGCTAAACAGATAGGATTTTAAATTACTCCTGAAAGATGTTATAGAGCTTGAGTCTTTCAGCTCACGAGGAAGTGAATTCCACAGTGTTGGTCCAGCGTGAGCGAAAGCTCATTCCCCCCAAGATTTCCTAGAAAACGGAATATGTAAGAGACCTGAAAAAAGAGCAGAGAGGGAATAAAAATACTGAAACAGGCATGAAACAAACTATATTGGTAGTTTGGAAAAATATAAGACCTTTATCTCCTTGTTTTGATGTGGGGTATGATAAGGATCTGTCACTGAGTCTCCTTTAAATGCACTTCAGTTGCACTGATGAACTCTGAGGGCAAACTATCTTGCACAAGTCTGCAGGTTCAGTAGTACACATGTAGAGGTCGCACTTTGCACCTTGTGGGGGCACTGTGACATCCTGGATAAGATTCTTGCCTTTCAGTTGGATGTTTCAAGCTCAAACCCTGTCAAGTGTCTATGTCCTAGGACAAGATATTTTTACCCACCATGTCCCTCTCAACACAGGAGTATAAAGGTGTACCTGGCAACGCTAAGGTTATGATAATGGTTGGGCCCTCTATTAATAGTACTTCATGTTTAGAGTAGTGGCACCACTAGACAGGCTACCCCAGATAGAGAAAACCATATCAGTTTTATTGTTATTATTATTATTATTGTAATTATTATCATTATTATTATTGTTATAATTATTACTATTATTATTATTTATTATGATTACTTTTATCATTATTATATTATCATTATTATTATTATTATTATTATTATTATTTATTATGATTACTTTTATCATTATTATATTATCATTATTATTATTATTATTATTGCCATCATCATCATCATTTTCTTTTTATTATATTTTTATTATTAACAGTGTAGTTTGCCGTCTACTGAACCATGATAGCTCCATTCTAGGCTGTATTTCACAGTCAATCTCAATGAGTTTGTTGTCTTTCACTTCACCATAGATGGTTTCATGAAGGCGGTGGAACAGGATGCTGCTGAGAGGGCCCAGAGAAGGAGGGAAAAAATGAAAGTGGCAACGGAGTGGAAGGAGAGAGGGAACGTAGAATTCAAGGCGGGCAATTATGAGAAAGCCATTGAGCTGTACACAGAAGGACTGAATCACCTGAAAGACTTTGGTGCTCTCTACACCAACAGAGCACAGGTACGCACTGTATTGTGGTACTGGAGCCGGTCAAGTATTTGTGCATCGCAATGAGTCCAAAAACGCATAATAGGCAAATTTTGACATGCACTTATTTCATTTTTTTTTTGGGGGGGGGCATGTGATGGGGTACTGATATCTGACCCCTCATTCTGTATGTCCAGCATATGCGAATATGATATCAAAATGTGCAAAAATAAAATAAAAAAATTAGAAAAAAAAAATGTTGCAGCACATGAAATTGCAATGTGTGTGTGTGTGTGGGGGGGGGGGGGGGGGCGGGGGTAATCTCACATTGTTAAAAGAAGGTTACAGGAAATTATGATACAGTATATGCTATGAAAAGATACTTGCGTAGATGCATTTCAAAGGCATCAATCACCTCGTGGTCTGAAGTAGATTGGAGTTGGAATTGGGAAAGTGTACTGTAGGATCTAAGGTAGTGTATAATACCCCCATTTGACAGACAATTTTCCTCATCGGTTGCTCATGGGAAGCAAAGATTTTTGCTTCAGGCCACCCACCGAAGTGTATCGGATCGCGCTGTGATGAATCTGACTTGGTTGGTTGAGTATCAGTCAGTGTCAGACATGTCATGTGCGATGCTCATCGGACGATCTTGCCTCATCAGATCACCGCCAGACATATCTGACCCTGACCTGATAGTCGACCAACACAAGTCAGATCCATCGGACTGTGATTCAATACACTTTGGTGGATGGCTGGAAGCGATAAACTTTAGTTAGCTTCCAATGAGCGACCGATGAGAGAAAATCTCTGTGGAATTGGGGCGTTATGTTTGCAGTGCAAAATAGCTTTCAGGGTGTACATGTATTTAAATACATCACTCTTTTCCCATCTATCACAGGCCTATAACAAGCTGGGAAGGTTTGAGGAAGCCCTAGAGGACTGTGACCTCATACTGAGACTGGAACCCAAGAACTCCAAGGCACGTGTCCACCGGGGTAAGGCGCTGCTTGGGATGCGTCGCTATGACGACGCCATGGATGCCTACCGGGAGATCCTCCAGTATGACTCCAAGAAGACTAAGATGGTGGATGGTGAGTGAGATCTGCAATGTATGCTTGCATGAAGAGTTTAACTGCCGGTCTATCAAAAGGATATCAGACGAAATGCAAGGAGTTGTGCGTGAGTGTTTTTGTTTGCATGTTTTTGTTTGTACATCTTAGTGAGTGCATTGAGCACATTTTGTTGCTGTTGCTCTTATTGGTAGATGTGTGAATGCACACGTATCATTACATGTAGCAGCCATAATGCTCCAGGTACCTGTACAGGAAAAATTATGATATTGAAATGGAAGCCTTGTTCTATTTCCAACTTCTAGGGCTCGGCACTGAATATTTTCTCTGGTGGCCTGTTTAGGGCACTAAAATCTCTTGGTTTGACATTGTGGTGGCCTGAAAAAGAAATGTATTGACACACAATAAAAGGAAACAGCAAATCATATTGAATCTTATTCTGTTGAAGACTAGTCCAGAGTATAAGGCAGTGTTCTATGGGAAATGCATGTTGTAGTAAAATCAACCCGTCCTCACTGGCTTAATTACTTGGTCGGGCCACCGAATGTGGACCATTTTTGGGAACTTTTGTGGCCTGGCATAAATTTTTAGTGGCATTGGGCTACCAGGGCACTGTTGATGTCAAGTCCTGACTTTCTTGTTTGTGTGTTTTATTGTTTTTTTATGTTCTTTTTCTGCCATTATTGTAACAACTACCAGAGTACATCTCCGAGGTCCAGCAGGCACGCACTGCTGCTCAGGCTGAAGAGAACGCCTCCAAGAGGCTGGAAGGGGGAGACATGCACTCAAAGACTGTCACCGAAGTTCTCGCCAAGCTCTGGAAGGAGAATCAGCATCTTATGTACTACGCTGGGGGCATGAGAGTTCTGGAAGACATGATCAAGAGTGGTGAGATTTTAACTCATTCTGTGCCAGGGACTTCGGATAGTGTGTACAATTCTATGAATTTTCTGTGCCTGTCTGCAGTCAAAGCACACAGAAAGGTTCAAAGATGTATACAAAAGGTTGAAAGTTAATCCTATGCCAAAAGGTCCTCTGGGGCCCATTTCATAAAACTTGTCATCAGTGACAAGTTGTCATAGATGTGACAAGCTCCTGAAATCCTTGCATCTGATTGGCTGAGAGCAAATTTGTCATAGAAATGTGGCAGTTGTCACTGATGACAAGTTTTATGAAACGGGCCCCTGATGTATACTTGGATGGTGATGGGTAATGAAGGGAGTGTTTTACGATGATAAGCGCTACACTTTTACTTCCCTATTCTGGCAAAAGGACGCAAGTGACAAATTATCAAATCTCGGTCAAAGCTGTCTGTACACATAGATTGGATGTTTGTAGCATGTTTTTCTTCGATGCAAGGTTTTGAGCAGATGCACCCATCCTACTGAGAGGCATCTGAGGGATGACATTACATGTATATTCCACTGATATCTGACTGTACAAGGTACAGGTACACTTCATGATGATGATCGCTTCTGTCACTGAACACTGTCTTGCTACCTTTTTGTAGTAGAAGAGCATGACCATGCACGGAGTGTGCAAGAATTCATTACAACACCATTGATGTGCCTTTTCTAAATCAGTAGTGTGCTGTTGGTCTTTATCAGTAATTATGTCAAGTGTATTCCTTGTCAATATCAGCTTAGATATGTACCATACATCTTTTGATTTTCAGATAACATTGTGGTGAAAAGAGTAACATAGGAAAAACTTTATATGATAGGAAATGTATGTTACTTGTATATCTAATTTATTTTACAAATTTACATGTGTTCTAAGATGTGTCTTTTTTTTTTAAAGATTTATCATTATTTTTTAAATCATTATTTTTTTCTTCAGAAAATCATCAATTTTGTGATTTCATTTCAAGGTGTGTTTATGTTCTTTCTCCTGTCAGATACATCAAGGACGCTCTTCAGAACAGGGAAGGGTTATGATGTGCTGGAAAGAGAGCCATTCAAAAGGTAGAGACTTCTGGGAGAAGTTTCAACTCATTGAGCACTGTGTATGTTGTGTCTGTATCCTTTTACCATGGGTTGTGGTTGTTAACCATTCCAAACACCCTGCTTGTTACACTTTATTGTTCCAGTCACATATGTACAAATTGATAGATTGTAAGACGTACAGTAGATTTTCTTTCTATAGCTTATAAGATGTAGAATGATTTGTTAAAAACTGAAAATTGTATTTCAATGTGTTTATGTTGGTGTAGGTTTGTTTGTTAGAAAGGTTGTGTATACATGTGTGATAAATATGTACATGTGGTGTATTACACTTTCACAGCTTGATTTCTAAAGATATCATTTTTTTTTTTTATATACTTGCCCACAGCTGTATTGACCAGGTGATCAGAGGAGAAAAGAAATCAGAAGTACTGGAAGTCGTGCAAGCCCTGCTAGACTTACTCACCCAGACTGTTATCCAAAATGGTAAAGTGTCATGGCAATATAGCATGTACATGAATGTGTATGTAGAAATTCTACATATTCTTCAAAGAGTATTCACTCTCATTCTAGTCTCAAATTAGACCTCAAAGCATTGACCATGATCTCATTGGAGTAGACTTTACTCCAATCAGTTAGGTATGGCTGATCAAAATGATACTGTGTCAGTAATATGAGAAATATTCAGTTTGGTTACTGTAAAACAAGGAATGTTAACATGCATTTTGATTTTGCAAATTTTCATGAGAGCCGTGATTCACGGAATAAAAATGCATGGGAAAGTTCTTGTCTACACTGTATGCATTGAATGCCATTGGCAATTCATGAAATTTCATGCCATGAAAAAGGCCGTCAGCTCCAATTCGCGAAAATGTCATGCCAGGAAAATATCTTGCTTTACAGTATTAGAAAGAGAGATGAGTTTATGCTTATCTGCAAACTGTGTGAAAATAGATTTTTCGCATTTTTCTTATTTATTACCTTATGTGTTGAATTTAAAATACTCCAAGATACAATGTAATAGGGCGTTAACATTACCGGATGGGAGAGGGTGCAAATTTCAACTGCATGATCTTATTAAATGCAACCATTGCCTTTTTTTTTCACCAATGTGATGGACCAATACATTAAAGGGACTGTACAGTACTGGTTGAGGTGGGGATTCATGTTTTGAACATTCCTAAGTGAGATAATGAGGAACCTCTTATTATATGTGACCCTGCACCTCAAAACAAACAAAGAGTCGCCAGACATGAATTTTTAGTTAAGACCATATTCTGAAAGAGCAGACTTTAAGCTTTAAAATGATGTATAACTCAAATCAAATGGACTCTCCTAACCTATCTAAATATTGGAAAGAAAGAACACACTCAGGAAAAGTGTCAACTGAGAAAAGAGGCTCTGAAGTACAGGGTCTATTCAAGCGCTTAATCTTTACCAAACCGTGCTGGCTGTGTGATGAATGGAACAAAAAACAGGAAGTAAACCACCAGAGTAACAACAATGAAGAGATTATCAGATTAAACTGAAATTAAGCATGCCTCATTAACACATTCTGTCCATAATTAATGTCAACTTTCAAATCAGTAGCCCTATCCTTTCAAAAGTTATTAGAGTTGAAAGTGAAGAGTGTGGACAAGGTTTTTCAGAAATGAAAAAGGGATTCTAAAGACACACCTAATCACATTATTCTACCAAAAATGTTCGAGATAAACTGCTAAAAAAACACACTTTCCTGCCCGTTTTATGATACCAAATTTTAGCATAATGTAAAAGAAGACCCGCTCTATCAGAAAATATGAAAAAGTCAAGTTCGGCTAGCTTGACCCATTTCACTTATTTTCAGTCCTCGCGCGAAATCAGTGTGTGCGACTTTATGTTCGTTTTGAGGTGCACGGTCACATATATGAAAGAGCATGTAATTTTAGGAAGGATTCAACATTTATATGATAAAAATTGGTTTTCAAATGGCTGAGATATCCAAAAAAAAAGTGAGAATAATAAAAGGCTACAGGCCACGCCTTTTATTAGGATCTCTTTGTTTCACCTTGTTTTTGGATATCTCAGCCATTTCAAAACCGATTTTCATCAAATAAATTTTTGATACCCCTTAGAATTGCATGCTCTTTGACATCTCATAGAGTGGTTTCTGAATATCTCGCAAAACGTTAAAAGCTAAATCCTTACCTCAACCAGAACTGTACACACCCTTTAAGATGGCGAAGGATGTCCTGAATTTTCCCTGCTTTTCTCTTCCTTTCACTGTGAACTGTGCTTGACTAGATGAGAATTGTAAGGTGGTCATTGAGAGTGGGGATTTCCCCTCCCACCTGCTGGGCCTCCTGGGCGGCGGTCACCCACACATCTCCCGATCTTGTGTTTCCCTTCTCCTTCGCCTGACAGAGAGCAGCGTCGGGCGGCTTCATCTCATCTCCAAGTTTGACAATGCAAGGTATATGGTCGGTGCTTGCAAATGATTTGTCACCGTGCATCACAGAATCAACAAAAAGTTGCACGACTTTATTTTACGTGAGGACTGAACAAAGGTGAAATGGGTCAATCTAGTCAATCTTGATTTTTTTTAATATTCGGAAGGTGGCCACTCGGGTAGGGTTGATTGTGTCAGCATGGTGGTTATTCCATAGTTTTTATGTTGTTTGTGTTTGTATGCATGTGTGTACACAGTTCATTAACAGGATTTTACCTTATTCTTTTTTACTTGTGTACAGTTTGCTGGTGGGGATGTTTTCCTATCTTCAGACCTCACAGTCTGGAGCAGCAGAAGCAGCTAAGGTCCTGAACAACCTGGCACTCGAGGAAAAGTAAGCCTACTGGTAGTTAGAGGAAAGCATACTAGACCCCTTATCAGTGAATCTCTTTTTTTTTTTATGAAAAGAAAAGTAAAGTAACATGCAGTGATATTGCTGGGAGATTGACATCAACAAGAAAAATGACACATGGATTTGAAAGTTGCATAATTATTGACCCAGATTTAAAACTGCAAACTGTACCTTTGTGAATCCTGGCTTTGCAGTTCATTTACAACGCGTTGCACATTGAGATTCCACTGTCAAAATGTTGTCCATTTCTTAACTCAACACTTCTGTCAATGTTGAAATATCTGTGATATACAAATGCCTAGTTATGTGATTTTTAAACTCTCTTTATTTGGTGCCATACTGGGGAGGAAGTCCTATCATCCAGTTGAAAATCACACACATTTGCACTAAGGTATAAAACCAACAATTACCAAGAATAAAAGGGATTGTTAGAGTGATGGGTATAAGGTAAAACACCTGTATAAGGTTTTGTTTTTTGTTTTTTTTTAATAAACAGCCCTGCATTTAATTGTTCCAGTGTTAATTGCCAGCATAAATTCAAAATTCTTTGTGAGTCATGATTCCCTCTCCAAGCTCTCATCAGGTTGTTATCCCACACACTGTTGAATCAGTGGATGAAATTATTTATCAGTGAGACAAGTTTGGAGGTGAATAGTGTATATCACCCTCCTGTTACTAAATAGAATTGAGATTAAAGCTTTGAACAGGTAATTCAAATTCTTGTTCAGTCATTCTAGTATATGGTATACCGTACATGGTGAACAGATTTTGAATTTCCTCTTCTGTTTGAAGATGTGCAGCTTGGCCAACTCTGTGATACATTTTACACTTAAATGATGGTAGTGAATACTTATCAGTAGTTATGACTTTCTCCACTTTGAATCATTAGACGGACAGGGGTTGAGGTAGGACACTCATATGCATTAACAACAGTGAGAACGATGAGGAATTTCAGTTATCCAAATAAGCTTGCAGTGTATGAGAGTGTAGTACAGTATTCATCGCATAATCGGGACAGGTTGGGAGTAGCAAACATGGCCCCTTTAAGCGGGGTGCCCGATTTCGCGATGAGCACTCACCATACACTAACGGCATACGACATGTACCGTACATTATGTACAGTGCACACACACACACACACACACACACACACACACACATGCATACTGACGTACTGTACATGTACATGAATACACAACCACGCTACCCCTCGGCGCGACCCTCTAGCTGTCCCTGCATTCTCGCAATGATGCAGTCATCGCAACCGGGTTCTTCTTCTGTCACCTCTCTTCGAACACAAAATATGTGGATTAAAAGCTAGCACTTTCTTAAACATTCGTAGAATTCTTGGACACGTAGGGCGTTCTGTATAAATACATATCCACAACCATGGGAAATGATTACCCAGAACTGATGTGGGAACGTCAATGAAAAGTCCTACAATCATTCAATCATCACGGCTTGATTGTTTACTTGCCGCGATCACTGCACTGTACATGTGTTGTTGTATAGCGATCTAGCTCGCCATATATACACATGTACAGAAAAGCGAAGGCGGGCAGCGAGCTGAAATGTATGTGTACTGGGTGGACGGAGGTCAAAACACACCAGTCCGAAGCTTGCTTTGTAAGTTTGATGTAAACGACAACTGACAGGGAATCTTTGAAATATTGTTGTGGTATTTTGGTAGATTTTTTGTGTAAAATATCAACAAAATCAAAGGTCGCTTGAAGAAAAATTGTCCCGTTTATCAGAGGTCCCCGCCCGATTATCCAGTGAAAATAACGTGCATTGGAAATGTTTCTGGGAAGCGTATGTCATTTAAGCGAGGTTCCCGATTATCAGATGCCCGATTATGCGGTGAATACTGTATTACAAAAAAATGAGATGATATGTTTCTTTTATTTTCTCTATACTTGGAAGATTTTCAGCTCAGTTCAGGAACAAAGTCGAGGAAGATGTTCTGCCTGCATTTGAGAGATTTATGGTAAGAAATCATGAATGGAGGATTGTTGTGCAGTTTTGATAAAAGTTTCTCCACTTAGTTACAATTCTCATCAGCGTTGGATGTGGAACACTGATGCTCATACTTTTCATTAAATAGTTCAGAGTAATCATCTGTACTTGACAGGCTGCAACTCTGCTATTGTCACACAATTTGAGGAATCACTGATAGAACTGAATTATATCATCCTGTATAGCTTGAGAGAATAGCTGTAATTATGTTTCCACCACTAGCCCATTCTTTGTCATAGAGTCAGATAAGTACAAATTTCACACTCAAACCTATGGACAGGTAGTGAATGTGGCACACGAATAGCCATGAGGCATCTGAAACATTGAAAGAAGGTAGAGGGATGTGGCTGAAATTCAGCTCTGACTACTAAGTCAGGAGTGGAGCGGAGTCAAGTCGTAGGATGGTTTCTTTGTAAAGAGGCACCTTCATGAAAAGTCTGTGACTTACTTAGTAGGCCTATTACTACTTGCATTAGAGGACACAAATAATCATTATTTTTGTCTTCGTAAGTGTTGAATTTGTCATGAGCAAACGCAGCACAGTCACAAGATTGATTATAATGAAATGACTTTATGCTACAGGAAACTTTTTGTGACTTAGAATGCCAATACCGTCCCTCATACAGACACATGCTGGAAAATCCAAGAATGGCAACGTCTTCCCATCATGCATTTCCTTCATGGGCAACATGACCCTTGACCCCGTCATCAGGAAGCAGATTGCAAAACGGAAGGAATTCTGGGATGCAGCCAGTCATGTGTTGGTAAGCCTTCAGTTCGTCACACTTTCTTGTGTGTGTGTGTACAATGTACGTTCCCAATATATCGTCGCTGAGGCGAAAAGACCTCGTATCTACAAAATGTCAAATGTTCAGGAGAACCAAAAAACACAGCGGCCAAAGCACGGTGGCGAATGGGATAGCCTTTCCTTTGACATGCCGTGGTGGCTCATTTTTGGAGTAAGACAGTTGGGATTTGGACAGAACATCACTTAACCCATTACTTGACCATTCATCCAAAAAAGTAATTTTCACCGAAATTGCAGATACAAGGTCTTGTCACCCCAGCGACGATATGCGTGTGCAGCATGAAAACACCGAGATACTGTATACGCCAAATATTTCGTGAGGTTTTTATTTTTGCGAATTTTTGCAGGTAGCACCCGACTTGCAAAATTAAAGACGTGCAAAAATATTGACTCTGATCCCAATGTGAATGTGACGTACGCGTGTACACTTCTCCATTCAATAGAGAACTCCACGATCGCGAATTAAACCACTCGCGAAATCGTCGGGAATTCCCGATTCGCGAAAATTTAGAGTCGCGAAATATATACCGTAGCGTATACAATAGTGAAATAGGGCAGAGAGGGCAGGGTCCTATAAACTACGTACATATCAACTGTTACAAATGTTGTTCTCGTTATGCTTTCCATACTGATAGTACTTGCACAGTGTTTGTTTAGCATGGTGTTACGAGATGACATTATGTGACCTTTCCTTTCATCTAATCCATGCAATTCTGTTTAGATGATTGTTAAAGTTGCTGTCAACGCACAGTGGAAGCTTGATATAAAGAGATCTGATGTAACAAAATACCTGATATAACAAACTTAATTTCTAAGGTCCCGATGAATTTATTCCCTTTGTTTGGTATTGTTTATTGACTACTGATATAATAAAATATTTGATATAAAGAAGAAATTGTCCTAGTCCCAAATGAACTTGTTATACTAAGTTTCCACAGTATAACTTTTAAAATGGCATTAAAGCTAGATGTACATGTATTCACCAAAAGCCATTTGTATCCAAATTTGTAGGCCCACGTTGGTTTGGTGTGGTTTTATTGTATGAAAGTGAATCTGTGTGTGTAACTTCTTTTTAAAAATTTAATTTCATTCGAAAGAAATCTCATGCCAAGAAACTCGGCCAAGGCAGCAGAAGAGATGCAGTCTTCTCCATGCTTGGTCTTCTTCTGAATGTTTCCACGGAAACCAGCCAAGCCCTGAAGGATCAGGCTGAATCTCTGAGCCACCTGATGATTCCTCTGGTGGAGCTTCAAGATGAGGAGCTGAGAGAGGTGAGAAACTCGCTTCAGGAATGGCGGTTCAGGCATGAGTGCGGAAACTCCAACTCTTCCACGTTGACATCATTTTTTGCAAAATCTCCCGCTCTTAATCGCCCATTTGAGTTTGAATTTCTCCAGCTCTAGCTGTGTGTCTCCCACTATTCAAAAGACATACAGCTGTAATTTCTCCAGGTTACAATGTAGATATATCCCTCCCAGCTTTACTCTTGTCGTAAGCCAAGGCTAAGAGAGCACCAGGGAGCATCTGTAACCAAAAGCTTTCATAGCCCTAAATAAACAGGGTCTGAATCCCAGGAGTAACATACTCCCACTTACTGTAAAACATGATATTTTCGCGGCATGAAATTTTTCACGAATGGGAGTCAACGGCCTTTTTCCCAGCATGAAATATTCGCGAGTTGCCTCTTAACATTCATTGCATATAGTGTAGTCAAGATCTTTAGCATGCATTTTAATGCAAAATTTGTTACATTAAATGCACACGAACATTCCTCGTTTTACAGTACGAGATGCTTGAGGTTGAAGTCTCTGTGAGCATCATTGAAGGTCATGAGATTCACACAAAATAGGTTTCACTTTACCTAACCATTATCCTTAACCTGTTGAGGATGGACTGATTTTGCTACATTGTACAACACACATTTCCCATAGACACCTGCCCAAGTATACTTGGGACTCGTCTTCAACAGGTTAATTCATTCAAAACTCTTGTTTGCGGGGAGGGAGGGGGTGGAATTGAAGAGTTTGTTCGCAAAAACCGATGTCCATTTTTGAAGATTTTGAAGTACGGTCTCTGTCATAAAGTACAAAATAATACCTTTTAAATGATATATTGGTCACTACATATAAAGGTACATTTTTGAAGTTATGGTCAAAAGAAGCAAAACATTTCTTATTATTCTCTTTATTTTTCTTGACCTTTAATCGCAAATATCTCCATTTGGCAAATATGGACTTATAGGTTTTTTGTGAACAAACTCTTCAATTATAGACATAATTGCATGCAGAAGAATTAATGCTTGATTTTTAATGCCAAGTGTAGAAGGTAACTATTAACCCGTTGAGGACGAGTCCCGAGTATACTCGGGCAGGTGTCTATGGAAAATGCGTGTTGTAGCAAAATCAGTCCGTCCTCAACGGGTTAATAGCTGAAGGCAAATTACTTTTTAGTAAAGGAAGTTTCACTTTCAAGTACTTATTAGAAATTGTTTAGAAGGAGTGCCTAAACTCTAATCGAGTGTGATATTATCTGTAATATGTGACTGCAAAGAAAGACTTTTCAGGTTCAAAATTGTAGCGTAGTTATATTTATCATCATACTCATCATGATTCATTAAAAAACTAATGTGCTTGTTTCTGCTTGTAGAGAGCTGCTAGTTTCCTGACCAGGATCCTGCCACATTCTACTGGGGGAGTTCAGGCAGCCTGCCAGGCAGGGATACCCCGCAAGCTCCTGGAAGCACTGCAGGTTTGTATGTAGCCTTTAAACACGGCGACTCGCTCTGCGTGCCCCCGTATAGCGCGTTTACCCCACAAACCTGTTGGCCGGCGAGTGGAGCGAGCCGCCTTTATCCACTCGTTCAGGGATGTGTACTTTTGTCGTTGTTGTTGCTTTATATTCTTTGACAAATTTGCGTACAATTTTGACGCAGAAAATACACACGGCACCAAGGCAAGCCTCGTTAATATTAAGTAACTATTCTTATTCTACATAGTTACTTAATATTAACGAGGCTTGCCTTGGTGCCGTGTGTATTTTCTGCGTCAAATTTGTACGCAAATTTGTCAAAGAATATAAAGCAACAACAACGACAAAAGTACACATCCCTGAACGAGTGGATAAAGGCGGCTCGCTCCACTCGCCGGCCAACAGGTTTGTGGGGTAAACGCGCTATACGGGGCACGCAGAGCGAGTCGCCTTGTTTAAAGGCTAGTTTGTATGTTGAGAAGGACATAATATTCTGTGAAAAAAAAAAAAACAGAAAGAAGGAAGAAAATACTCTTCTTGAGCAAAACAACATATGCACGGCACAAATGGGCATTCCCAAATGGCTAGTACAAATTCAAAGTTGTACTTGTATATATATTTTTTCTTGTCTCAGAAATGATCAGCTTGGAAAGCAAAGATTTAAAAGAAAACAACAAAAAATCCTTTCTAAATCATCCACCTTTTTTGCTGTTCATGAAATGATTATTTGTGAAGAGGCAAGTGATCCTTCAATTTTAGTTATCATATTAATATATAATTAATTACAAACAAACAAATGAACAAGGACACAGAACACTGAAGGATTGGAATGAACTGCCAAGTAATATCAAACAGATTCATAATTTTGATGCATTTAAAGATGCACTCCAGCATCACCTCTGTTGTGATTAGGTGCACATCACTCCACAGTGCTGAGGGATACTCATCCAGTATATCATCCAGATCCAGATCATAAATTGTCCCTCCAAGGAGATCTGTACAGTGCTGATATTTCATGTGCATAAATTTTGAGGAAAGTATTGTTAAAAATGTTTGCATTAAAGTGTTTAATTGAAATCACTGTCTGAATTAATTCAGGGTGTTATTTTACTGTTCTCACAGTGCTAATGAAATAACTTTTGATTGTTTGTTGTGAGTGACTTATATCTGATAAAACTGATGCATTGGTTGCTGTTATTTGTGTATTTCTTGGAATTGATAGAATGCCCCTGAGAGGGAGAGTTTGAGATCAGCCTACAGCCGATGTCTGGCAGCAATGACCCAGGTCAGTGAGGAAGCCAGACAACAGGTGGTGGAGGCAGACACTGGTGAGTGTGCCCCTTTAAAGGCATGATTTAACATTTGCAGATGAAACAAAAACTCAGCCAGCATTATGTAGTGCTTCGAAATAAGTTTTAAAGCAATGGTCCTGTTCCTGTTTATGTGGCGTATCAGAATGTTATTTGCTAGTATTTGCAGAATACTTGATGAAATTGTGTTGAGGAAGGATAGTATCAACATCCATGATGGTTCGTTTCACATTACAGTGTAAAATAGATGAGAAAATTACGAATTTAGTACATAGTAATTTGCTGCAAGAAGGCAAAATCTTTCCAACATCTATCAGGATGACCGTTACCTACAGAGCGCCACCTGCCGTTTCCATTGCAATACGATACTGTCTTTGCGTTTTGCGAGCCAAACTCCAGCCACCACTCCTTCCATTCCACGAAGCGACAGGCCCTCCTGACCCCTTGACCGAAACACATCTATTTTTAGGCCTTCCTAAGGTTACACTCTGCGAGCTCCCCAAGGACTCTCGGCAGAATCTCTCTCCCCTTCTCCCAACTCTCGCCGTTCAGGCCTACACACACCAGAGAGACACACACAATACCCAATGCCCAGCCACTTGCTTCATTCAAAGTGTACGGTGGAACACACACCGGTATCGTAACCCCATTGAACGTGTTGGGTCGCCGATACCAGTACCCCTACCTACCTGGTTATGGAAATGATCCAAATGTCTAGTCATGTACAGCTCCATCCATTGAATACTATGTATTCACGGTTGTGCCATTGGGTACTAAACTTTGTGAGTCCGAAGAAAGTAATGAATGATTATGGCACCGACTGTAGATATTTCACGTATGTCTGTACTTGAGAACCACCGGCATCAACGATTTTATCATATTCTATTCGAACATGAAAGTTTGAAGACTAGATACACGTGTACTAGCTACTACACACATAAAGATCCTAGATGGATTTCGATTGAATTTTTGATGTTCAAATCGCTAGCGCAGAGATACGTTTATACATGTATTTACATGACTGTCTTGACACAGGCTTGATCAGCGCATGTGAGGCACTATTGAATATTAAATCGCGACCATAGTCACCCTATAATTCTTTCGGACACAATTCCCAAAAGTAGGAAAAAACTCGGTAACTTCCGATTTTTTTTTGTGAAGACATTTCAGAAAGTATCTAAACAGCCAGGTAGACGACGCCAATGATATTTGAAACGCTACACCTATATTGCAGGCTGCAGCTTCACACACAACATGAAACGATATAGTTTGCATCAAGATTTCAACCTCCAAATGAGCCAACTAGAATACATTAGTATAGACACGTGGTACTACATCTTTATAGAAATTAATTGTGAAGTTACAGCCCCCCCCCCCCCAAAAAAAAAAAAAAAACAAATATGCTGGGGTGAAATTCAGGCAATCTATCGTCCGCTCATTTATTATCATTTTTTAAATCAAAATTTACCGCATACACTCACCTCCCGTTACAACTGCCGAAAAAAAAGCTAACGAGCGGATATTTGTTTACGTGAATGACCCATGATACCAGGGAGGTGCTCACCTCCCTGGTATCACAACGTTTTGTACGTGAAGTATTTATAGAATATAATAAAGACAGCACTTGGTTTCTTATCATCAAACGATTATTATAGATTTAGTGTTAATTTACTGTTACGGAACTATTGTGGCAAAGTCTGTATTGTCAATCACGTCATGAATAATATGACTTACCTGCTTGACAAATGGTTCATTCTGCTTTATTCTGCTTAGCGCGTGTAAACAAAATAAGTAAACACGTACCGAACGCGATGTGATGAATCATTTGAATCAAAAATATTTTAATCAGAATTATTTTTGGTACAACCCCCTCAGTGACTTGGTTACATATTTATGTTGTATTATACTTCATGGAAACTTCTAGTTAGAATGCTGTATATAATATCAATTGTCAGGTTTTTGTCACCGATGGGATCGTATGTTTTGTTCAGTTTTGTTATAATTATAGTGGCCGAGATTTCACTGATTTCACTGTGCATAGCATACAAACTGACTTGCCCATGCCAAGGATCGAGCTACGAGAGCTCCATCGCCGATATTGACAGAATGGAGTTATGGTTCACATTACACAAATCTTACTGAGCGTTATATTGTTATAAACAATGTATACGTTGGAGGCGATGTGATAGAACCATATACAAGTTTCGGTACGGAGGAATCAACAATGTTTTAATCAAATAATTTTTAGTAAGACCCCCTGAAAGACATTTTATTTGATTCTATATTTAGGTTCATTAATTATTCTTTATGGAAATGTCGTGTTACCATTTCAAATCAATGATAGCTTTTGTTACCAATCGTATAATTCGAGGCCGAGATTTTTGTTTACGTGAATGACCCATATTACGGGCAGGTATCGTACGTAGTACCTCCTTGGTATCACAACGTATACGTGAAGTTTTTATAGAATATAATAAAGACAACACTTGGTTTCTTATCATCAAACGATGATTATAGATTTAGTGTTAATTTAATGTTACGGAACTATTTTGGCAAAGTCCATCACCCCTTCGAGAGTGAATATTTTTTTTTTTTTTTTTTTAGAGAGAGCCTATGTTTGATAATAATGTGAGTTATGCGACATAATTGTCATTTGAAAATCAACGACACTGCAATTACCGGTAGGCCTGCAGGCAGTACTTGAGTTTCTGAAATTCAAAGTTTTTTCTTAATCATGTCTTCTTAAAGATGGAAATAAAGAAATTAATAATTATTATATTGAATTGAATTAGAGAAGGAAAATATACACCATTTATTGGCTGGTTCCTTGATTTGGACTGCCAAATCGGTATGTTTAGCAACTAAGGGTCATCTCTATAGGTATGTTGATATTTCAATCTCACTGCTGGTTCTGAACTGTATGAAATTCATGTCCGAAATCATGCGACAAAATAGTAACAATACACGTTTGTATGAATGAAATCACTTTTTCTTATAGCTGTGTCTGATACACATACAGTCACTTCCCCGTTACAACTGCCGAAAAAAAAAAAAATAAGAGCGGGGATTTGTTTACGTGAATGATCCATATTACGACCAGGTATCATACGAAACGGTTTGTACGTGAAGTATTCATGGAATATAATAAAGACAACACTTGTTTTCTTATCATCAAACGATGGTTATAAACAAAATAAGTAAACACGTACCGAACGCGATGTGATGAATCATTTGAATCAAAAATATTTTAAACAGAATTATTTTTGGTACAACCCCCTCAGTGACTTGGTTACATATTTATGTTGTATTATACTTCATGGAAACTTCTGGTTAGGATGCTATATATAATATCAATTGTCAGGTTTTTGTCACCGATGGGATCGTATGTTTTGTTCAGAATAATTATAGTGGCCGAAATTTCACTGATTTCACTGTGCATAGCATGCAAACTGACTTGCCCATGTTTAGTGGATCGAGCTACAATAGAGCTCCGATGTATACCTATATACAAGTAAATTCGACAGGATCATGCTGGAACATTCAACTCCCTAGCAGTTATCATGATGTACATCTCTCAAACACCCCACAGTGAAATTCGACTGCAAAACTCGAAATATATTGACAGAATGGAGTCATGGTTCATATTACACAAATCTTACTGTGCGTTGTATATTATATTGTTATAAACAACGTATACATTGGAGGCGATGTGATGATCTATAAAAGTTTCGGTACGGAGAAATCAACAATGTTTTAATCAAACAATTTTTAGTAAGACACCCTGAAAGACATTTTATATGATTCTGTATTTAGGTTTACATTATTCTATAATAATATGGAAATGTCGTGTTACAATTTCATATCAATGATAGCTTTTTATGATACCTATATACTCACGTATGAAACAAGGTGTCTTGGCTCATCTGCAGGTTGAAATCTTGGCTGTATATGGAAGAGTGCTGTTCGTTATTCCGAGGGTTCTTTATTCCGAAGGTTCGTTATTCCGAAGGTTCCTTAATCCGAAACACACAAATTTCCTATACCTAGAGGTTGGTTAATCTGAAAATGAAAAAGGATTCGTTAATCCGAACATTTTCCTAGCGATATTCGGAAGGTTCGCTATTCCGAAGATTTTGTTAATCCGAAAATGAAATTCGGAATAACGAACCTTCGGAATAACGAAACTTCGGACTGAAGAGCCTTCGGAATAACGAACCTTCGGAATAACGTGCTGTAACCGTATGGAAGACGATGCCGTCAAGCGAAAACTCTTGTCAATTTATCTCCACAAGCAAAATCTATAACATGCAGTGACCATCATACATTATCACAAACTGTACAGTGTTTGACAGTGTTCATACAGAGATGTTTGTACATGTGTATTTCAGTGTTGTAAATTTTGAACACCGCTTGTATATTCGCGTGTCTTTTCCCATTCTTCAGAATAGAACTGGAAATTTGAGTAATTTCGAGACAGTTTTACATACATACATATATATATATATATATATATATATATATATATATATATATATATATAATATATATATATATATATATCTGTATATATAATAAATACTTGTATACATGTACCTCGTAAACCACACCACATAATTTTTTTTTTCAATCACAATTCTGAGAGTGCTAAACAATGTATCTTGTTTGATATGGAAAGGTAAGTAGTTAAGAAACAAACCTTATAATAAATAATGATAAATCTGTTGATCTTATATACAAAAACATTGTAATATTAAAAAAAATGCGTGTATTATGGTAAATAATTTTCACATATATGTAGTATAAAAATATAACGATAGGCCTACAGACTGCAGCAATTCTCTTTAAATAATAGCAAGACTCTTTTGGGCTATTTTGGAGGGGAAAACTATAAAGTATCAACATGGAGACAATTCGCAAACCATAATACAGATGAGACATTGGTGTGAACTATAGATACATGTATCATTTTATAGATTTTGTATACATCACATCCACCTCATTTTGGGCATACACAGATACATAGATGTAAAAGACAGTGTACCAAAATTTTGTGTAGGAATAAGATGTCAATATATTCCTGAAAATACGCCTGTCCGGAGATCAGGAGGTCGTAGGTTTGAATTCTTCTCGATTATGTACATCCGTGATTTATTTTGTCAAAGATACTTCAAAAACACTGATCAGATTTCTAATGCTTATAAACGTCGATGTATAAAAGGCAATTTCTCAATCGGATGCAGTAAGACGAGGGCTGAAAATGTGCGGCAGTACACCTCCCCGACCATGGATTACATTCAAATCTTTTCCGACAATTCTGATGTAAAAACTGAAACAAAACACCACGGTAAGCCTGAAACTAAGGTCAGAAAGAGAGAGAGAGAGAGAGAGAGAGAGGGAGGGGATATCTTTCCGTTCACAGTTCCTTGCTGAAACATGAGGTCGACAAAGCTGTGAACTTGACGAACATAACAAAACAAGGTTGATCTTGTCAAGGATTATAAACTCGGTTCTAGTTTAGTTCAGTCTAGTTTTATTCACCATCATTCCAGTACAATGAAGTGCAATAAAAAGACACTAAAAAGTAATTGAATTAAAACATAAATAAATAAGAACAAAACAAGAAGAGTTGATCTTGAAGGTGAACCCTATATACATATTTTCATATGCTTTATATTCCCTGGAAGAGCATTTCAATTGTGGTTAATCAAGTTCCCTCGATTGTTTACAGTTAGTTAGTTTCTCATCAGTGTATAAAGTTTATCTTGCAAGTGCTCTGGATCGGCATCTCGCTTTATAATTATCCCTCTTGAAGCTAACCGAGCTAACCAGTAGCAACGATTATTGCACATTATGACCTCGGACAGAACCGGAGATGGTGATATCGGACCGTACATACCAACATTTCAAGGGAAATATAAGTACAATTACAAAACGAAGTGTCAATCACTTTTCAAAATGAATATTTCTGTGATTATTCTTATCAACTCGTATAACAGCTAATGAGGCCAACGTGGTTGCGTGAAGTAATTAATGCACTTAACTTTTTTTTTCATCAGTCACAAACACGCAGTTCGTGGTATTAAAAAAAAATCGAGGCTAACTCCTGGAATTGGTATTGCCGCTTGAAATTGTTGCCTTTGTTGTTACCGTTTTTTATACCATTGTAATGATTATCATGAATACTGTACTATTATCATCATCACAAATAACTTCATTCTCTGTATAAGTTGTCATCACAAACCTCCTGAGAACCTCTGTTTTGATTGAGGAGAAAATATGTTTTGTCAAGATTATTTTGACGATGCTCATAACGTCAGAGTACGTGGAATCCGTTCCAGTTAGTGCTAATGCTATCGACCACGTTATCTGATATCATTGGCTCCCAGCCATTAGCCTCTTCACGATTCGCGAGATATAGGCATATATAGCACACATACAAAAAAAAAAAACACAAAAAAAAAACAAACCCACCAATGACCAGTAACAGGAACAACAACGATGGCGAGACATAATACTAATAATGTGAATATTACACAAAAATGAATTACACTGAGAATACTGAGCAGTAACATGTGAATTATCATTATCTTCGGTTCGACAGTGTTCTTCCCAGTCGTATTCAATATACGTGTCTATCACCTATAATAATTCCACGTCAAGCATATCGCTGTGCTTGAAAGCGCAGATTTAAACTTCTCTCTGCCATTATTTCAAAGAGGTGCGAACATTGCCTGTTTGTTAATATCAAAATTTACATACTTACCGATGTAATAGATTATTTATAAGAAACTTATGGTCGATCCACATATTTGCAAAGAAAATTCATACAGGGATAATTCACAGGGATAATACATTGTATGAGAAAAGGAAGAGAGAAAATATACCTTCGACATAAAAAAGGAAATGTCTTAAAATCAAGCTTATCCGAGGTACTAAAAAGGACAGATTACGAACATCTTGTGGGAATTTACCAGCAGGCCTGTACAGCGTTTTGCACTACCAAAGAAATTATTAACCAGCATACATGTAAACATGTGTGTATACAATGTGTGAACAAACGATTGATCGTCGAGTCAATGTTTTTACTGTTTGAACATCACAGTACAGTGTAAATTAGGCCCTACGTCCGTGTGACGGGGGATGGGCATTCAGGGTAATATCTTTGGAGTGACTGTTGCGTAGTGTATACTGAGTATAATATTATTATTTTGCATCGTAATTTGTTGTTTTGTTGAATATGACAAGGGCAATAATAAACAAACATACAGCCGAAATAAAATAAACATGAAAAATAAGTGAAAACGCGCTGGCATTCATTACCCATCTATACACGCCTATAGGGGGATTCACACGTATACAAATTACTGGGTAACAAAACGAGAAATTTGTAACCCGCTAGTAAACCGAGTTCTTTGCACGAGTGGACAAAAACCCAACAAATAAGCGCGGTCACCAGCGCAATGCTAAACCCAAGAAATCTTGCTGTTATTATTAGCGCGCTAATCTTTGGCCCGCAGATACGTGTGAACGGTCAACCACAAAAACTCGAATCTTTCATATCCCATCATTCATAGCGCACGCCACAACAGTTTGCGCTCGACAATGTATGTGAGGTTCAAGAACAATGCTTGTAGTTTTATCAATTTATCGATAGGCAATTAGCGGGTTACTAGTATTTCTGTGAGGGAGAAAGGCTGCAAAAATAAAAACAGACAAATAAAGAAACAGACAAAAAAACCCTCTGGTTTCCGAGCGCATAGTATACTCTACTAACCAATTAATTTGGAGCGTGTCAATTAACGGTTTCAATAAAAAACAAAGAAAACAAAACAAAACAAAATAAAAACTTGAGTTTCGGGGAGCTTGGTAACCCGCTATATTATGGTACGTACAAACGCGGCTACTAAGTAACACTCGTAGGCCTTATACGTACAATTTCCTTCATAATACCCTATCAGTACAATGATACAACATGCGCTTGTTCACCCGGATCGTTCGCATTCATTAATATCATGCATGTATTGATATTGTGTTTACTATTTTTCCATTCTGTAGAATACCTACGCGCCATTAGCCGGATCTACTACCCATCATTCATTTCATAGCGGGATGATGACAGGAAGCATTTTTTTTTTTTTGACACAGTTCTCCGATGGAACCGTCAAAATAATTATTATAAACTGTTTAGAAGTTCGGTGGTCTGATTTCATTTTCAGAGGTCCCGAGAAACCACTAAAGTGCCATTTGAGATGTAGAGTATCCATCCAGCCTACTTCTTGTTATGATGAAAGTGTAAAAGGAAAAGACATTGGTTGCATTCATAACCGACAATCTATGAAAAATTATACACACATTGTTCCCAGGATGAATCCCTTTGAGAAAAAAAAATACATCTGAAGATTATTATTTTTTTTTTTCTCAGAAGGGATTCATCCGGGGAACATAACCATAACATCCTAAAAAGTTTATCTTTCCATTCTGTAGAATATCTACGCGCCATTAGCCGGATCCACACGTATAACAACATGGCGAGATGACGACCCAGGATGACGATTGAACTCCAAATCTCGTGATGTTTCCCCCTCTTCACGCGTTTGCATATACCGACAATATTTACGCAGCTGTCACACAGTAGTGTGATGTTGTCATTTACCCGTTATTGTGATGCTCGCTTGAATGATGGAATATAAAATCTGGAGATTAGTAAAGTATTTTCGGTCAACCGTTTACGCGGTCACCGGGAGCAAATCAGCGCACTATTTCAGAAATCAAGTGCAAGATTTTTTTTTTTCTTTTTTTTTTTGGTACCGTCGCGATGCTGATCGCGCAAATTAGTGGGATTTTGTGTGCACATGTGCAAAAATCTCGAAATTACGATGGCCATGTAAATCTCGAGATTTGTATCCAGCTTTTTGGCATACGCGCGAACCCTAATAGTGGCTCTTGTGTTTGTGGGGATATAGTTGTGTGCAAAACTTAGAACAATGTACAGTACACTGTATTAAAAAAAAAATACGACCTAATAGTACACCATGATCTAGTCTACTGCCGATTCCACAGCAGAGTAGATTACCAAAGAAACTGTTCACACAGTTTGAACAACCACCGTGGATACTCGCTGTGATGCCATCAACGTCGTTCCCCAATGTTCAACTCTTCAGACAGGTGGGCTGTGGGTAGCAGCGGGCCAGATGGAATGACAGGCCTCGGGCTGGGCATGGTTTTCGCCAGGAACGTTCAGGCTGCGAAGGGGCTCGGCCGAACTTCGGAGAGGTGGAGGAAGAAACTTTTCAGGAGCAAGACAGATGGATAAAGCGACTGTCTCTGGCGATACTTCGTGGCCGGGCATAGAAAATCGGCATGTCCGAACCTCTCCAATTCTTTTGGTGTTTTTTTTTTTTTGTTTGTTTTATTTTGTTTTGGTTGAACACATCTGCCTGTGTAATAAAGAACAAAACAGAAACATTTTCATATATAATTTTATTACCATGGTTCCATGAATAGACATTTTCTTCAACTAATATACGATTCAATCGCACATCCCCTAGTTTATGTACCAGAGTAAAATGATATTCACACAATGCCTTCCATTCTGACTAATAAGAAATTCGCGGAATAAAAATAAGCGTCATATAGGCCGATATAGGCCTTACGTGTTTTCACAATCTACAGACAAAAAACAAAAACAAAACAAAATAAAACAAAAACACAAATACACATGCACACACACACACAATGCGAAAAAGAACAGGTCATGTTTGTTTATATATTTACTAGAATAACATTACCTTTGGTGACTGGCTTCCAATGCGCATTCCTGTCTTTTCTCGATTTGCTCCTGAGATCTATAAAAAAATTGATACAGTGGAATTAAAGATTCATTCTTTTTTCACGCGTGAACGTATATTGAAAGAGTAACGTCGGGTATAATACAACGTATCTCATTGACTACCATGATTCATCGCAATATCCCGCGTTCCCTGTTAATGGAATCAATTGAGTTTTCACAGCTTATTTCCGAGACAAACTTGAGTTTTATTTATTTATTTATTTATTTTTGGTGTCCTGTTCGTATCGCTTACAAAAACGTTCAATTCGAATTTTGATGGCCCGAAAAAAGAAATGTATCGTGGCCTACCAATGAAAGGAAGCATTTTTTTTTTTTTCCGACACAGTTCTCCGATGGAACCGTCAAAATAATTATATAAACTGTTTAGAAGTTTGGTGGTCTGATTTCATTTTCAGAGGTCCCGAGAAACCACTAAAGTGCCATTTGAGATGTAGAGTATCCATAGCCTACTTCCTGTTATGATGAAAGTGTAAAAGGAAAAGACATTGGTTGCATTCATAACCGACAATCTATGAAAAATTATACACACATTGTTCCCAGAATGAATCCCTTTTGAGAAAAAAAAAATACATCTGAAGATTATTTTTTTTTTCTTCTCAGAAGGGATTCATCCGGGGAACATAATC
This sequence comes from Diadema setosum, assembly GCF_964275005.1. NCBI lineage: Eukaryota > Metazoa > Echinodermata > Echinoidea > Diadematoida > Diadematidae > Diadema > Diadema setosum. The sequence continues at coordinate 36,216,665 of NC_092690.1, read as the reverse complement.
ATAACATCCTAAAAAGTTTTAGAACGTGACATCAAGCTGCTCCCACTGACTGTGATAACAAATTATGAAATGGAAATGGAATTATGCAACCTGCAAATCATCTTATAGCTTGTCAAATTAAAAAAAAAAAATCATATTTCCATCTATTATAACTTTCATAATTATTCAGCACACTTCAAAGAAAAGGGCACATCAAAGCAAACAGCAATTCATCATGATGGATCTATGTACAATATGTATACGATCTACATAGATGGACAAAACTGACACAGTGAATGAACAACCTACAGTCTTCTACGGCATATAGCGTCTCAGTCAATTTAATAATAACAAACAGTAATTGAAGAGCTTTGAAAACAAAAGCAGACAAATCAAAATACATATAAAAAAGTATATAGGATACTACGCAGAGAAAATTGAATGAAAATGATACGCAAACACACGCACATAATCATGATGCATCGGACCACTGAACCTCCGCCAAACGGCCATGTTAGTCGTTATGTTGCAGGTATTGTATACTTCATTTTTATGATTATGATATGACAGATTAATTACATCATAAGGCTGAGCTATGTAATATGATGTAGAAACGGTTATTATAAATAGGGGCTACTCAAAGGTAGGGAAAAGAAAATGACACGACGAGGGTGTAATGCTGCCGCGCCATTGTGTTCCCCTGTTTCTGATACTACCTAGTAGTACAGTGTAGATCATCCCCTTCCAAATCTCATGTAAACTATACTCGACAGAAATTATAATCACCCCTCCCCATTCTCTTTGGGCACATATTATTCACTTTTAGAATTAATAACGAACATTCCTTCATTTTTGACTAACGAATCTCCTTTTTGGAATTACGAGCTTTATTTCGTTTTCGGATCGATACACATAATCTTGAGAATACTATGGACGCTTCAGAATAAGGAAATTTATTTCATTTTCAGATCAACGAACCCTCGGCATAAGGGACCCTACTTCATTCTCGTTTGGCCGATTACTCCTTGCGAAATTCATTATTTAGAAATCTATTTTTCTGAACTTTTTACACGCAAAAAACCTTGAAAATCAAGGTGAAAAAATAAACTAATCAAGTCTTTTGTGGGTCATCCTACATACATCTTTTCTAGCAGGCACAGGATATTCTTCACGAGATAAACTTCAAGCTCTCACATCATGCACTTATACGGATAAAGATGGGTCGGACTGACTAACTTGTACACTCAATGCCTGTATACTCACCTTTTCACTCAGGACATCGCGAGCTGGGGTCGGTAGATCCAGGTGTCGCGTCGGTTCATTTCTACGGGATGAAGGCATGCATCTTGTCCAGTTTCAATAATCGCGATCCCTTCGTTGTCCCTTACGCCTCATTTCGAAAGGTTCTATATTCTTTTGCGAGATTTCTGGGTCGGAGACGTATGTATACCTCGTCTTGCAAAACCTAATTGTTTTAGTTGCTCTCGAGTCGCGTCGGAATCCGTAGAGCTCTATACGCAGCATCACACCGAGGAAAGGAGACTATGTGCCCTCAAGTAAACAAACGGAACGACGCGACGGCTGATATACATGTATAGCGCAGTGCGATCACAGAACTCCACACACACGCGACGTGCATACAGTTCTGCAAATGTGCCATGAACCCCCATGATTACGCAATATTCCCACGCCGCGCCGTCTCTCTCCCAAATTCACGGAGGTGAAAAGGTCAACCTCCCAGACCAAGCCGTGCGGTACACATCGCTCTCGTGTGCGGAAGGTAACGGTTGAAAAAGCCCAAGCCCAATGTAGTCAAATTCAAACGGTAGAGGGAGGTAAGGTCGTATCACAGGGAAAGTGTGGGACCCACACTTTTAATCGGACGACGTATTTTTGCATTTCTCAGCCATTTCTAGACCAATTTTTGTCAAACAAACTTTGAATTCCCCATAAATTTCAATGCTCTTTCATATTTCATAAGTAGTTTCTCATTATCTTGCCAAAAAATTTCATCCCGACGTGCCATCATCAACCAGAACATAGTCAGCAACAATAGGCCTAACGTTCACAGGCCGGGCCAGATGAGGCTGTTCAGAACCAGTTTCCATTGCGATGAGTAGCGATGACATCTATGCTTTGATTATGTACATCGTTTGACCATTGCACCTGCCATGCCAAGAGGCTGCTCTACAGCTAGGTCTCATGCAATGCCATTTTGGTTTAGTCTGATGGTTTTTCTGACATTGCATCTTGCTCTCAGGCAGGAGCCCTTCGTTTTGATCAGAACCTAAAGATGCCACACAAATTCACAGATTTAAGAAGGCAACATAATAGTTTGCATATAAAGTGCGACATGAACTTTCCTCCCATTTCTTTGAGCTTTTGTTGCTGTTGATCCTCGTAAATATTGATTTGTTCTATCGATTCAGAGGTGCCTAAGAAGTTGCATCAAATATGGATCCATTATTGCAACTGATTGACAAATTGCCCTACATCGACGTAAATAAACACTGAATTGATCAGTGTTTTAGTAGTAGCCATGATCAAAAAATCATGGGCGTACATACTCGAGCAGGATTCGAACCTACGACCTCCTGATCACCGGACAGGCGTCATCTCCACTAGACCACCGAGCTTTCGCCCGACAGCAAGTGTTGGTTCTAATCCTTATAGCATGCAGCGGGTACTGCTTTGTTATTCAAATTTATGAAATTCTTCCGTCGAGATGTTTTCATTGCAACTGATTGACAAATTGCCCTACATCGACGTAAATAAACACTGAATTGATCAGTGTTTTAGTAGTAGCCATGATCAAAAAATCATGGGCGTACATACTCGAGCAGGATTCGAACCTACGACCTCCTGATCACCGGACAGGCGTCATCTCCACTAGACCACCGAGCTTTCGCCCGACAGCAAGTGTTGGTTCTAATCCTTATAGCATGCAGCGGGTACTGCTTTGTTATTCAAATTTATGAAATTCTTCCGTCGAGATGTTTTCATTGCAACTGATTGACAAATTGCCCTACATCGACGTAAATAAACACTGAATTGATCAGTGTTTTAGTAGTAGCCATGATCAAAAAATCATGGGCGTACATACTCGAGCAGGATTCGAACCTACGACCTCCTGATCACCGGACAGGCGTCATCTCCACTAGACCACCGAGCTTTCGCCCGACAGCAAGTGTTGGTTCTAATCCTTGTAGCATGCAGCGGGTACTGCTTTGTTATTCAAATTTATGAAATTCTTCCGTCGAGATGTTTTCATTGCAACTGATTGATAAATTGCCCTACATCGACGTAAATAAACACTGAATTGATCAGTGTTTTAGTAGTAGCCATGATCAAAAAATCATGGGCGTACATACTCGAGCAGGATTCGAACCTACGACCTCCTGATCACCGGACAGGCGTCATCTCCACTAGACCACCGAGCTTTCGCCCGACAGCAAGTGTTGGTTCTAATCCTTATAGCATGCAGCGGGTACTGCTTTGTTATTCAAATTTATGAAATTCTTCCGTCGAGATGTTTTCATTGCAACTGATTGACAAATTGCCCTACATCGACGTAAACAAATGTCAGAACTACTGCATATGTAGTGTCAATAGTTATTTTGATATGCCACATCTATTTCCAATGCATCTACAAGTGGATTATATAGTAGCTTATCTGTACTGTTTAGGCACTTAAATGTATTGCAATAGGAAGGGTTGCAGTTGGTTGAATGATGGGAGTGATATTGTTATTCTCTTTGTACTGTCTTTGTCTTCTTGTACTGAGCAATTGTATGATGAAATCTTTGGAGGCTTCTATGGCACTTAAAAAAAGGCAAGAATATGCTTGCCGAAACATCTCCAAAATTTCCACTCCGCGAAAATTTCCACTTTTACAGTACTTGGGACATTCAATGAATGTGATTCATCCTGTTATTTGTGGTATACGGCAAACGTATTGAGGAATATACTAGATTTGTCTAGTACAACGCAAACTCATGATCAATACAAATGTTTATAGTATAGAGCAAGATTTGATAAATACAAGTGTTTTTAAGACAGGACAAAGGTCTTATGAAATAGTTGTTTCATATCTGGGTACATGTGTGTTTACACAAGGGCCACACTATAGTTAGTCATGTGGCATTGTAGAGAGGCCAGATCATTTCATTGGCCCCTTTTGGCAGGAACTGCCACATCAATAACTGACCCTCTTTTCCCTCATCTCCCTTCAGAGCTGAGCTGCTACCTGCACCATCTCTCTTCTCCCAGTGACTCTGTCGTTGCTAACGTCGCACTGTCCCTTAGTCACTGCGTGGAGGTCGCCGGGGTCAGCGAGCGTCTGGCCGAGACGGACATCGTGAAGACGCTGCTGTCCAAGACGGACACTACCAATGAGACCATAAAGCAGAACTGTGCAATCACACTAGCTCGGCTGGCAACTGCAGACCAAAGGTATGTAACTTTCACCATGACATTGTGTTCATCCTTTCATGGAAGGCGCTCTTCCCATTCTGTAGTAAAGCACTGAAACTGAAAGAAAAAACTCAGATAGGTGACAAACAGTACGTGTACATTAATTTTCTTGTATTTCACTTTACATCTGGCTAGTGCATATCTTAAATCCTGTGAAAATATCTTCATAATGTTCTCTGCACATTTTGCATGGGCTGACAATTCCGCAACACAAATTCAAGAACCTGCAAATACAGTATGTTTTTGAGCTGCTCAATGCAAAAAATTATTCATGTGAAAATATCTACTTGTACAGTACATGCAGTTACATGTAGGTTAATTTGCCAATTTTTTTCTTTGGTATGCAGTATCCCATTGAAACTTTGACCTAGATGTAAATTAGGAAGCCTACTCAGGTGTAGCAATGTGTCTCAGTCCAACAGGAAAGCCATGGTAACACAGTAGGGATGAGGAACATCAAAGATAATCTCTATTTGAAGAGTTTATTTGCAAAAGGGGTTAGATCCACTTTTAGTACTTTAGAGAAAAGTAGGTTTATTTTTGAGAATTTGTACACAAGTCAATGGTAAATCTAAATCTCATTTTGCAATAATTTCTATTCAAATGTTTGTCTGCAATTGAAATTTTCACTGTAGCTAACTCAACTGTAATTCTGTGCAGTGATGCTAATAACTCAATTTTCATCAAAAATGGATCTAACCCCTTTTGCAAATGAAATCATGTCACAAAATGACGATAAATATTGTTTTATTTCAATTCTATCATTTACCTATAACAACATTTTGATATGACAAAAAGGAATTGCCAGATCCGAGAACTCCATGATAATGGGAGTCGCCTTTGCAGGCCAGTGTAAAAATGAGGTAATGTGGTATACTCTTACCAAGCTTAATGATCTTTCTTATAAAGTTAGATAGTTGAGCTGTTTAGTATAACAGTTTATCTACTCAGAGAGACATTGACCAAAAAAGTAGTCTGTTCATTTTTCATTACACTGATCTCCCTTGATCCATTATTTGTGTATCTCTGTATCGTTATTTGCCTTTCTCCTTCAGGCACCTTGAGAGGTTACGTGAGCTTGGAGGGATAGGAATCCTCCACTCCTGTTCCAAGTATGCCTTGAGGTAGCACAGCATTGCATCCAACACATGAGTGATCGATTCCTTGAGGCATGGATGAAGCCTCCCTTGACCAAAAACCCTTATCTTTGTTTGATTTTTATCTTATTGTCTTCTACGTATGTGTGTGTGTGTGTGTTTTGATATGTTCACATTTATACATGTATACATTTATACATGTACAATGTACATGCAGTGTATATTTTTTTTTGGGGGGGGGGGTGTGAGGAGGGCAGTTTGATAGTGACCACTGTGCTGAAAGTACGAAGCTTAGAAATACTGTAAAACATGATACATGATATATTTGCGGTATATATTTTCGTGAATTGGAGCCAACAGCTTTTTGCGCGTCATGAGTTTTTTGTGAGTTGCCTCTAACATTCAGTGTGTATAGTGTAGACAAGAACTTTCACATGCATTTTAATTTCGCAAATCTTTGCTCCCGCAAAATTCAAGAAATTAAGATGCATGCGAACATTCCTTGTTTTACAGGAGGACAAGAAAGGTGACCCGACATGCACTAAGAATTTAAGGGAAGGATATCTCACCGAGTATCAAAATGTTAAAGACTGTTAAAGACTTAAATGTTAAAGTGTTTGAAAGTGACCTCTGCTATGTTGTTGTAGAGGCTCAGTGGATAAAGACCAAGAACTACCAGTCCTGCATCAATCAAATGGTCCGTGGTGTCCGAATCCCATGGTAACAGTCATTTGCCCCCCTTGGCAATGTACTTAACCCTATTCTAACTGGGCTATTTGAGACCAAATTTTTACTGTGTGGGGGGGGGGGCGGTCAATTTGATCCCCCCCTTCAGATTGCGGCCACCGATCGCGCGATCGTTGCGAAATTTTACCTGAAGATAGAGCTGGATGTCAACTACAAGATTACATGGTCATACAATAGAAAAATATTGCCTTTCTATTTTTAATAAATTAATTATGCAAATTTGTGCATGAAATCATATTTTCACCTATAACTTCATTAAAAAGACTGAAGTATTGCTAAATTTTTGTGTCAGAATTCCTCAAGATATATCAAACAATTTTCATGTAAAAAAATAGCACAATCAAAATCAATTTCTTATGTATTTTATTGTTTTGTTAATTTCTTATGTATTTTATTGTTCTTTCGACCTTTTGTTTTCTATTGTTTTTTTGCCAAAATTTGTTGTAGGCACTTTTTCAGGCTTATCTACACTTGAATTGATTAATTTCAATGGTCAAAAGTTGAAATAATCTAATTTATATCAATTTAACCAAAAAACACAATTTGCATTCAATTTGCACACGATATCATGAATTTGAACTGTTTTCAGGTTGACATGCATATGCATAACATTACGTAACTTCAGAACGGTGTACCCGGACGTCGCAAATTTGATCTCAAAATATGCGGAAGACTTCAATGAAAAAAGTTGTGAAACAACGCGGCAAAATCTTTGCGCATTGCGGAATCGTGGCGCGAAACGTCGAGGGGGGGGGGGGTCAATTTGACCCCCCCAGTTAGAATAGGGTTAATCCCATAGCCTAGTCCTTCAGAGGTTTTAAATGCTGTAGGTCAGGGTTGCTTGCCTGCATACCAATGCTCATTGCTTCCATAGTGGCCATAAAAAGTAATAATTTGTTTCAGTTATTATGTTTATTTGTTTCCCCTTTTTGGGGGGAGGGGGTGAGAGTGGGGAGTGGAGGTTGGGTGACTGAAGAAGTTTTATGCTGTCATGTTTACCAGCGCATGACCTAAAATTTTATGGTTTTACATTTTATACTTTTCAATGACGTATGAAATTGATATAAAAATGCATTGGACTTTTTTTTTTCATTATGACATTGAAAATTTAGAGACAAAATACTACAATGTATATTTTAGTATTTGGAAAGATCACTTTACTATATAAGCATGAATAAAAGAAAAAACAAAACAAACTTTTGTTTTCAGGAAAACAAAACAATAGTGTGTATATGGGAGTATGTGTTCCATAAATTTTATACTTTTGCTCTCATTTTACTGTATTGTGTTTCTCCTGATCTTTGTCAAGCTTGACTGTTAATAAACTTTGAGTGTCAATATTGCTCACAACACTTTGTTGTTTTTGGTAAATACGGCCTACAAACTAAAACTTCACATGAGTTGGGAGTCCTTTAAACTGAAGAAACAGCTATTACAAATGAAACGAAATTCGATTCTCATGAGAGTCAATACTTTTCTTATCCCACACAATTTTCATTATTTTTGGGAGTTTACTTAATTTTTCGTATGCACGGGAGTGTTACCGGGTGCTTGGTCCTACACATGAATCTCTTATAATTATGTTGCTGTTTGATGTGGATTTTATCCACGAGTTGTGCATACATTTCCCATTGAGTTATACATTGTATGGTGTGAACATTTAATACAACAGTGAAAAATACAGTTCTTAAGTACTTTAAGAGTTAATGCAAATGAATTTGTGTGTAATCCGTGTGTGTGCCTTTGTGATATCTCTTTTTTATTGCGGATCATTGCTATTCCACAAGGCAGTGTGCGGATGGTATGGGTCTAGTTGAGATGGGGCTTCAGGTTTCCAACTGTGTGTGTGTGTGTGTGTGTGTGTGTGTGTAACGTGTGTGTGTGTGTGTGAGATAATGAGAAACCTCTCATGAAATATGAAAGAGCATGTAATTCTAAGAGGAATTGAATGTTGGTCTGATGGAAATTGGTTTTGAAATGGCCGAGATATCCAAAATATAGCAATCCTAATAAAAGATGGGACGCACTGCACCTTTTTTCGTGCTCTTTTTACTTTGTCGTTGGATATCTCGGCCATTTCAAAACCAATTTTAGTTAAACTAAACTTTAAATTCCTGTTAGAATTGTATGCTCCTTAACATTTCATAGAGTGGTTTCTAAGTTCATGTATCTCGCAAAAAGTTAAAAGCTGAATCCTCACTTCAACCAGTAGGCCTACTATACCATTCCATAAATAACGAGGCAGTCCTTGTCCACCAGTTATCACTGGGGCCATTTTTACTTCAGTGTTTTGATGAAGAAAAAAAAAAGCAGAGAACTGTGCAGAGGCTACCAAACAACAACAACAACAACAACTAAAACAATACGTGAATGCTCCCATAATTATACGAAGACTTTATTGTAAATATCACTCATTTCAACAAAACAAAAACTCATTGGTTTTCTATCCAGAGTTATTAGTCCCATAAGGCAAAAATAAAACAAAACAAAAACAAATAAACACGCACACAGTGCAAAGAGTGCATTATGAGTGTAATTATCATTACTCTCCATATTTTTTTTTTTATTTGGTTCATTTTGTTTCTTGATTAATTGATTGGTTAATGGCCTATTGGGGAAAAAACAACATGTAAAACAGTAGACCAATGGCTAAATTTGAATGTATCACATTGTAAAATGTAATAAAAACAACATCATATACTCTGTATATAGACATGCAAAGTTTCATCAAGAAGCAACAATAACAAATATTACAATTATACAGCTTATTTAAACACAAATAGGAAAGCAACTATGTAGAAAAAAAAATAGTACAGCTGTGCAAGTACTTTAAAATGGTAATTGTAGTTGTCGAGGTATACACGACACACATGGTATTCATAGTAGTTACATTATTTTGCTCTCAGCTGACAGTTTTTCAGCAACTCCATTATAAAACAAGGTATGCACAAAACATTAAATTTTATGTGCACAAACTATAATCTACATGTAACTGCAATGGTAAATCAAATGGGTGTACAGTACAGTCCGTACTTCAGAAAAAAAAAAAACATCAGACGAAACACTTGTAAAGAGGAAACGGACCTAACTCAAGAAAACTCAACTCGGTAAAGAATAAAAATAATTATAATGATAAATCTGTGCACTTTCAGAGCATTTTGTGTGTGTGTGTGTGTGTGTGTGTGTGTGTGTGTGTGTGTGTATTGAAATTGAATAATGAACATACCGGCCCAAGAATGACTTTTAATTTGAAATGAATTTAAGTATAAGGAATAAAGGAATTTTGGGGACACTTTTTTTTGTCTTTACGCAGAAGATAAGGAAGAGAACGCAAAGATAAGTTGTTAATACTCTTCTATGTATTATGCAAGAAGAACGACTCATTTTAAAGTGTCAGATACATATATAAAAGAAAAAACATCATGGGAAACAGAAAAGACCCCCCCCCCCATAATAATTGTAATAGTGATAATAATAATAATAATAATAATAAAAAGATTTTAAAAAATCATTCAAATTCTTTTCGACTTATTTTTCCCTTATCTCCCAACATTGTATATACACATTTCAGTCTTTCAATTACTTTCTTTCTTCCTTTGTAAATATATGCTGTAGACTAAGTGTTTGTATGTGAAATTATAGTGCACTTGTCTACATGTACATTATCTCTTCAGTGTATACTAGTAGTCATACTGAGAATGTAATAGGAAAACAAAAACAGAACGATGCGAGAGAAAAGACACAGTGACGAAATTAGGGAACCAGTCATCATGTCCACAAAATGAAAAATATGAGATATCAAATCTGAACGTGCAATGAATACTTGGTATAAAGAGAACCGGTACGATTGTTCCTGAATTTGACCCGTCTTTAGATTCAGAAATTTCATTTCAATTCAATTCAATTCATACATTTATTCAGTGATAAAATTGTACGTAATTAGGTAATACACATGACATTTTTATGAAGTAGTAATCATACATTACATTTTCATATGAATATCAGCTGAGTACTGAGTAGGCCTAAATGCTGATTTTCTTTATGGATGACTCTAGGTATTCAGAAACATGTTTTGTCCGTTTCAATACATAATACAGAAAAAATACAATGTACGCGGCATAATTTAATGATGAGGTTGCGTTAAAAAAGTAGAAAAGATGAGTGCCTGACATGCATGGAAATAAATAGAATTGCAGCTTTATATTGCCATACTTTCCTGAAATCTCAATTATCCACTTTTCTTGAATTATGTACAGTGATCAACGTCTTTTCTTGGGAACCGTTTAATGTACCCACATAAAACTTGACATCATGTATGTTTTAGTAGACCGGGAAGCTGCTCGTATCAACTTGTGGGCGCACGCGCCCAAGTTCAGGGATTATGGGTCGAGGTAAAATTCCAGAATTCCACAGTCTGGGTATTTCCACCTTATCTAATGTGTGAAGTGAAGTTCTTTTACCGAATGAATAAGTAAATGAAGAAAGAAAGAAAGAATAAATAAATGAATAAATGAATGAATGAATAAATAAATAAATAAATAAATAGGTAAATGAATAAATAAAAATACTGTAAACATTTTTCTTGAGAAAGTATTGGGACACTGATTGTGGTCTAAGGTCAAATGGAAACCGCCCACCCCAAGAAATATAGGGCCTATTATACAATTATTATATTGTTGATATCTCGGAAATAGCTCGTTATCTTCACGCAACGTAATAGGCCGGTTGTATTGCCCGACAAAGATTCTCTTGCAAAGTTTGGGGTCGTACATTGTATGGTGAACGGTCAAGGGTCAAAATGACATGTCATGGTAAAATGCTAGAATTATAACAATATTAACTATATACTCATCTTTCTGAAATAGCGAACAAAAGTATTTTCATCAAACGTAGTATGTACATGGAGACATGTCCAGGGCTAAATGTCGAGGGAGATGATTATAAGTTAAAGATGGAATTAAGTGTTCAAATTCCGCTAATTCTCCCTTGTATGTGAAATGGTTCGACCTGTTGGAAGTGCAGCACACGTACGCTTTGATCAACTAAGGCTTCAGTGCTGAGAGTAGTTATTATGACAATGAGGTCAAAAAAATATCAACAATAGGCCTACTGCACTTCAAATAATTGCTTTCTGAAACAAATTGCCATTCACGTTTTACAGTTTACTCAGGGAATGCATATCATAAACACTCAACACATTTCTTAGATTGTAGCATCAAACTTTCAACCATGTAATTTCACCTTCATGTCAGCCGTGTGAAGCCGTCTTCTGATGTAGAACTATTGGAAGACTAACGCGATATAAAGGAGGCACACCAGTCGTCATATAGCGATGACTCTACTTCAAACGTAATCTAATTGAGCACCATTAAAACGGCAATAGTAATAATTAAGATGGTAATGGCCAGACTTCTACGTGTCCTCCAACCTGAAGTATTTACAAACTTCTTCAGCCGCATCTTCCAACGGAGGCCATGTACGGTTGCCATAGAGACCATGTCTTTCTTGCAGTTCTCATCTGCTAGCTTGGCCCGGACTGTGGCGATACGCAAACCCGAGAGGTACCTCAGGAAACCTGGTGATTGAAATTAACAGTCAATAAAATCTATAAAATCAAGCATGATGACACCGCCCCTCCCTCTTGAAAAATGACATTAAAAAAAAAACAAAAAAAAAAACCCATCTAAATCATGTTCAACGTCAACCACTATTCCAGCAGGAAGACTAGTTCACCGATTAAATGGAAGTGATACCCAAATGTGGATTGAATTGATGCAGAGAAAGGATCAGTGAAGTTTGCGGTAAACGGGCAATCCCTTTAGCACTGTTTAGAAGTTATTAATTTTTAAACTTCAGCTGAGAAGACTATATTCTTCGTTGTCCTGCAGTTGTGGTACGTACAACTGCATGACTACGACGTAAATGCAATCATGTACCTTCAGAGAAGTCAACATGTTTTCATAATGAAAAAAAAAAATGATAAAGAAAGAGCATTTGACTCACCTCTTTCAGAACGCGGAGGAATAATTCAATCCTATAAATCAAAAGTGGAGGGAACTCATATGTGTATTTTTCACCGAAAAAAGACATTTCGTGGTGTTCTTATTACATTCTAATTCATAACGTCCTGCAGTGATGCCACGAACTGTTGAAGACTTTTGATCCAACAATGGTGGCACTGACAATTGAAAAGTCACAACTTTTCACCAGATTGTCCGATTTTCGTCAAACGTCAACTGGTGTATTCCATTATTATTGCTGTATTCATTCAATCCACATCATTATCATATTAATGGGTATCACTCCCTGCAATATTCTTTCATTTTCTCGTGAGATAACAGATTTATCACTTTTACACGAATATTTATTAATTATATCTATTTGGGGGAAAATGAATTGAATAAACATCAAATTCTTCATATCAATCCATTTGCAGCTGGTCTATAGATAACATTACAGCCAGGAGACGAAAAAACAAACAAACAAACAAACAAAAGCAGAAAGAAAAATGATGGAGTTACCTGGAGGTCCATTTGAAGGTCTGCCGCGCTTGGAAAAAGCGTCCTTTTCGAGTTTTATGTCGCCCTTTCTCGACATTGCTACTAGGTATCTGGAAATTAATTTCATAGGAGAGGTCGTCATTACCCCCAACAAAGCCGGCAGAAAAGCCAGGAGCAAACCGTGATAATAAGGGTGATAACAGGATCGAGCATTGACTTACGAGACGATGTTATGATCAAAATGAATCTGATAATTCGACAGTAAAGGCTTGCGCTATCCCATCCCAAAGTGATGCTGACCCTGTAAACCCTGTCTGGTATCACAAGGTATCATGAATGAACCGTTTGGTATTCCGTATAGGTTTTCAGGATTTTCAGTCTATCGATTCTACCGATATACTACTGTCAAATGTTTAAAAAAAAAAGATGAAAGTATCAAGCAACGTTGCTTCGACAGAAATTTAAACAGACCAGTGACTTATGTACAAAGATTGTACAGTACACTCCGGCTATAACGAACGCGGTTATAGCGAAATTCCGGTTACAGCGAAGTAAAAACGAAGGTATCAACATTATCCAATCTATGCACATTTCTTTTTTCTTTGTTCGGTTACAACGATATTTCGAAATAACGAAAGAAAACTGGCGGTCCCGAAGACTTCGTCATAACGGGAGTCCACTGTACCCATGTCAATTTACTATGGGTGAGGATGGAACAACGGTTGAAACGCAAAACTGACGCCTTATATCATGTCAGGGTTTGTACTAGCCGCCAAGAATCACGGCATGGATGCATTATCATTTTATCTTGTATTATAATTCGCGATCAATTTAATCACATCGAGTTCATGAAGCTGACCTTCCCACAATCTTAAGATGACATGTCCGGAAATTACGGATAGCATCCAAACAGTCATTGAAGCTCGCGAGGGCGTCGGAAGACCCACAGGACTGCGCTGTAATAAGGACAAAGACAAAAAGAAAATCCCTGTTGGGGCCACAAAATCGCTTAACTAAAATGACAAATGTAAAAAAAAAAAAAGCAAACACACACACACACACACACATATATATACATACAATACAGAACAAGCACAGCCAGAGTAAACGAATGGGGTTCACCTTTCCTTTGACATGGCGTAGTGGGTTCATTGCTTGGGTAAGACTGCTAGGACAGGACCTCAATGTTGCCTTTATACGAAGCACAAATTTCCAATTTCTTTTTTTATTCCACTGCCGTACATGTTCCCTGTTGTATTTTCTCACTTCACCTAATGATCTGAAGGTATCGTATACTCTTTTTTTTTTTTGGTGGTCCTTAAAGAAACTGTACAAAGCAAATGCGTGTCACGTGTGTTGATTCATGCTACTTTTAACATCCTTCATGTGCATGCGCAGACGCATTCAACTTCATTCTTTCCATATATTTAATGATGATAATTATCGATTCTCTGTTTTTTCATGTAACTTTGATACGCCTACAAAGACAACGCAAAATAAAACAGGAAAACAAGTTTCTTACAGTGACGTCATCTGTCAATCATTGCTAAAGTAAGCTATACATTGTAGATACCAATTTAAAAAGGTGCCCTGCAGAGAAATATGCAAGTTATACACGTCATAGGGATTTGTTGGAGAGTATCCACATGATCTGAAAAAAAGTAGTAAAATATAACCATGAAATATGGTACTCGTTTGTATGTTACTTTTGGCCACATAAGACAGGGGTAGTGATAATCAGGGTATTGCATATCAATACAGGTCAACATAATTTTGTATCGCATAACCCCTTTTTGTGCCAATATTAAGTCAAACGTGCACAAAATACATGTATTACACACAAACCTTTGAGCAGGTAATGATTATGATATGGCACGCAGAGAGTTATTCAAGCTCAAAATTGCTGCATGTTTCGGCGGACTGATTTACCAACTGTTTGTATCTCTTAAGTATTCAAGTACACTTGTAGTATATTCATACCATTCCTGGTACACCTGGCATAATGAATAGTCGGCTAATGTAAACTGTGGAGATCAATGAGTATGACCTTTCCTTTGTCATTAGTCATTATCAAGCGACATTTTCCGAATCTCTTTGAGAATGTCTTTCAAAAGCAGCTATAATAGGGACGACTGTCGTCACATCTCGCTGATAGCTCTCTTGTAACTTGCCATGTTATCTAAAATGGTTCGTAAAGTGTGAACAACTAGACAACATGCTTTTGCTTCCAATACACCATGCATGCATACTATAAACATATCTTTAGACAGTTCAACGTGAGCAATATATCATGGCTTTACCACATGAATGGTGTGTGACTGCAACGATGTGTAATGTGAAGCTTCCCAATGTGAATTTGTGTCACAGATCATTTCACACTTAATTATTATTCCCGCCAATAATTAAACCGTTGTCAATATCTTGCCACTATAGACTTGTCTTGTAAAAGTTGATTAATGAAAGAGCAAGAAAAGAATAAACTCGGAATAAAGTCTCGCATGTCTACCTCTTGTGATGAGATCTGCTATCCTTACCGAACGATCTGATTGACGGACCATTCTCCATGGCGGTGATAAAATCTCTGTGTTGCTTCGGCATGTACTGCTGAAAAGACCTGGAAATAGTTTCTGCACGTTCGGGAAAAAAATAAAAACGTTGCCATGAAGAAGAAGAAAAAAAAAACACCAAATATCTTTCTTTGTTTTCCCAATATCGCTCAACAGTCGACAGCTGTACGTGTCTAAAAGCAGTACACAAATCACATTATATTCAAATTCATGAAATTCTTCCTTCTTATTCTTATTCTTATTTACGTCGAAGTAGGGCAATTTGTCGACCAGTTGCAATGAAGACATGTCGACGGAAGAATTTCATGAATTTGAATAATAAAAGCAGCACCCGCTGCATGCTATAAGGATTGGAACCAGCACTTGCTGTCGGGCGAATGCTCGGTGGGTTAGTGGAGATGACGCCTGTCCGGTGATCAGGAGGTCGTCGAATCCTGCTCGAGTATGTACGCCCATGATTTTTCTATCATGGCTACTACTAAAACACTGATCAATTCAGTGCTTATTTACGTCGAAGTAGGGCAATTTGTCAATCAGTTGCAAATCACATACATGTGTATATGTTTTGCACTCCTCGGTTTTGCTCTTTAGGAGTTTATTCTAGTACATCGATAGTAATGAGAGCAATAACAAGCGTCAGTATGATTTTTCCTAATGTTTGATAAATATGCCCATGTTCCTTACTTTCAAGATAAGTTGGCGATTTAGAGACTATGACTTGCAGGAATCTGCCGATCATCGATTATAACATTATCTGCAAAGCTGAGGGCGATCGGATTGGGCACCGATGGCACGACTACATGTACCTAATAATCATTTTATGTAGCACAGTTGTCCTTTTGAGACTGTCTGATCATTTCGTTAATACCGAGGCAACCACATTCTGAGTATAATCAGAGTATTTGAACCCACTTGCCACTATAAAAAAAAAAATGTTTATTATTAAGTATACGTCTGTTGAGAATGAGAACGGAGTTAAGTTGTCTTGAACACTATGAATTTAGTGGCAAACTATCATTCTCAGCCGATATTGACATATGCGTACAGGTGGTTATCATGTCGTAACCTGACGACAAGCGGATTCAACCTGTTGATTCTTACCGTGCGATTGGCTCTTCGCTACACCAAAGCCGGCGTCAAGACAGGGCAGTATAACACTTTGGGCCCCACTACCCCCAGCGAGCTGGGAAAGAAGAAGAAAAAGAAGAAGAAGAAGAAGAAGAAAAAAAAAGGAAAATATGTCAACTCGTACGTCAACGTAGAACAGTGCATTATCACAGAAATCAACAGACAAAAAGGTCGAAGCGTACATTTGTATGACTGTGTCGTTTGAATATTTTCCAAACTCGAGGCGCTCCGTAAGTATTTGGACTTTCATTAGAATGATTCTGGGCAAAATAATATTGTCTGATGAAATCAATTGTCTAATGAAATCAACTGTCTGATGAAATCAACTGTCTGATGAAATCAACTGTCTGATGAAATCAATTTTCTGATGAAATCATCTAAAGAAACCAAAGACGGGATATTGCGGTGCTTCCGTAACAGGCATAATGTTTTCCGATGAGAGATAACAGAAATATTATAAAGCGAATAATATATACCGAAGCCAAAAAACAGAGGTATATCCAACAGAGAAGATATTATTTTTTACTCTCTTCTTTCAGAGACAACATTGAATCATTGAATCACATAGAAAGGAAATATTACTGGATTTTCAGTAGTTACGGGTTGTCCTTTTTTAAAGACATTTGCAAGGTCGATATTCTACCGTATTCAATATAAATAGATGGATACCTTTGCGTAAATCAATCCTTTGCTAATTTCCTAAATGGTTGGTTGGTTAGTCCTCCGTAAAGCAAACCATGCAAGAACTACTCATTCGATATTATACATGACTGCTCATGAGGATGATGATGGACATTTTCATTCCCAAGGTTCTTTTCATACCGACCCTTCTATCACCCCGAGGCGTTAGCCGAGGAGTTAACCCGAGGCGTTAGCCGAGGAGTTAACCCGAGTTACATGAAGAGTTTTAAGCGAGTTATCGCGAGTGTGCCTTTGAGGCAACTCGCCACAACTCGCCAAAGCTCGGCACTGTAACTCGGCTATTAAAAGTTTGAACCCGCCTGTCACTATCACGAGGGTTTTGGCTTTCTATCACTTTACCTGAAAACCCTGAGGCAAGATAGACGGAACTATTACCTTGTCACATGATATACCTTTGACCAATCAGTGATAAGAATCTCACTTATGAGGGATATAAAGTTGGAGGCTTAATTCCTCCTTGGTCGAGCAAAGCATGCATAATTATAAGAATCTTTCGCAATGGTTGGCCGCTTACTTATTCGGCTATCACGCTGCACACCTACTCACTCGAACTGGTTGGTCGCTCACTCCTTCATAAATCAACCCCGGCAAATTCCTTCTTTTGAAAGCTGGTGCATCCGACCTGATCAAAACGAGGTTAAGACCAAAAAGCAAGGCATGTGAAAACAAACTGAAAGGTAATGACATTTCGGCAGCATTGTCAAACGAGTGATCTGATCAATGATCTTGTCCTTTTTCAATAAATTTCTCAAATTTCTATTTGAACAGAAAAAATACTGGTACATATTGTATCATGAAAAATTGTTGCATAATGTTGGGTCATATAGGAGAAACAAAAAGGTGTGAATACTTGAACAGTAAGTACTGAAGTATAAGATTTCGTAAGTTCTGTAAATCGGTCCAGACATCATAACATATAAGATACGTTTGACCGAAAACTGTTAGAAATTTGTTCATGCTTGTGGAGCCTGTACATCAGGGGTCTCTTCTCATACAATAATACGAAACCAAATCATGAAATCTGGACCTCATTTCATGCGTGTGAGATACTTGTAGTTCAATAGTTCGATGGTATAACATAGAGTGTATATTACAGGTGCAATATTGAAAAATTGCACGATGAGAATGCAGTTAGTCTAAAATTATCTTCACACAGAAAGTAGCCCAATGCTGATTCCTTATAAGCCTGGTCCAGAGTGCTAAGTTTGATTGCTGCGAGAAATTGGCACATTGATTGTGATTTTTTTTCTGTTTCTTTTTAGTAAAATAAATTTATTTTGCTTGAAGTGATCTTACCCGGAAGTAAATGGTCTGATGAAATCGTAGAAAGCCCGAGTACTGCATTCTTCTGCATAATATGTGCATATAAAGCACATGCATGCACAGGTTGTAAGACACAGAGAAAGACATAGAGAGGGGAGGGATGTTGCAGGAGAATTATCTTAGTTAGATTTTGAAATTACATTCGGACTTTTCACATTCATAACTTTTAAAATAATTAGTTAATCTAAATGTAGTTTAAAGGTATGAAGCTATAACTTGCTACCTAAACCTTGCAGAAAACCCTATTCAATTTAGTTCAGTTGTCATGGAGAAATGGGGATCTTTGAAATGCATGTCATGGGTCGATTTTTTCCAGGTTTATTATTATGCTGCTCTTGGTATCCACATGTACGAAAATATTCTGCTCACAACTGACAGAAAAAACAACAAATTAATTCAAATTCTTAGAATAAAATTGCATCAATTATGTGTGAGTATACAAATTTGTAGATATGTAAATATTGTTGTCATGATCATCTTGATGAAAAAAGAGAGAAAGAGGAAAACAGGAAACAGAAAACAAAACGTCAAAAAGGAAGATGACCTCAATCCAGTTTTCAATGAGTTAATAATTTCATCATTCATTTCCAATTTTCACACTTTAGTCATGTTCAAAGTGTTAGTGATGTTTGGAAAACTACAAAATCTGTATCCCTTTTTATGTCATTTTTTTATTTCTTTAGTTGATCATGAAAAGAAACAAGCAGCAGTTTTTCAAATGAGACTTTTGTGAGAGAACACAATGAACAACTTGATATTTGTAAGGTGTGAACACAATCGACAATGCGTCTCCTCACAGACCTTGAAGGAAAGGGACTTCCGACATACCTTACAAAGATCCCCATTTCTCTGTGACCACTCAAGCAAATCGAGTTTCATACCCTGACAATAGATTTTGATTGATTAGCAACAGGTACTATTAAAGTTATCGTTGCAGAAAGTCCGATTATATAACTCTTTTAAGGGGACACACGGTAGGTCAGATTTTGTTTAAAAACTAATGGTTAATTCTGTAAGTGCTTGTCGACTGATGAAGAAATACAACGCCCCCACACCATTGTGGATTGTGGACCAATGTATCATTTGGGCAATAATGATTCGTGCATATTTAGATGAATGTGAACCACTGGTTACAACTCTGTGTTACAGAGCTTCGGAACTTACGATGAAAAGGGACCATTATGAAAACAATCGTATACTGCTTTTGTCGGTTAAAAAAAGACAACAACAAAACAAAACAACTGTACTCCCTAGCAACCTTTTTCAATACATAGCGTGCGGTCTATAGACTGCTAAAAATGTAGATGATTTGTATCACTATAGGTGATCTCAATGTAAAGAAACCTTAATGTATACAAAAATACAGACGAGCTCAATTGGTAATAATATGGTTACACGTATAAGAGATTTAGCATCATCTTACCCGGCATTCTGCACAGCGTGTGAGTCATTTTATCCAGTGCTTCTCTGATTATGCGTAGCTCTCGAATCAACTTTTCTATGTCTTTGTCGACCACGGCCTGCATGAAATATCAAGTGACAATGTCATGAAATTAACTTCCGTCAAAACAACAGCGACACAGACATACACGAATATAATCAAAGAGGATCACCCGCGAATATGATTGCAATTTGTTATCCGGTGGTATAACGTTATTTTGGATTACGCAATCTTCGGAATACCGAACCTTTTTTTTTAATTTTCTGATTAACAGAAATCTGCGTACTACTTGGTTGGTGTAGTGAGTTTAAGGCTTTCGGAATAACGAACCTCCGTACTGTAAACGACATTATTGCACTTTCGATTTTAAGAACATTCGGAATAAAGAACATTATCCGCTAATATACCTATACTTGGAAGATTATTTGATATCTCACCTTCATTGACTCCACTAGACTGAAGATGGCAGGGGCAAAATGAATTTCGATCTGATTGATGACAGAGAAAAACCACGACTCATCCGGCAGCCCACAAATGTTGACGATCGTTTCCATGTTGCTGCAGGGGAGGCAGTTTGATATACGGGTTATATACAGTGCACCTCCGTTATGATGCACACAACAAGTTCCACCAATCATAATGTATGATAATAAAATTTACATCTTTACATACTTTACAGCTCGGATATGACGAAATTTCGATATAACGAAAGAAGCCCGTCGGTTCCTAGGACTATATCGTAACTGGAGTCCACTGTTACACGCCCACAGCAAATGTCAGTGGGGTCGAACATTTTAAGCACGTTATCAACCCCTTTCTTAGCCGCAACTTTGGACAGTGTGTACCCGAGTGACTCGAAAGCGATCTTGAGAAATTTCATACTGTTAGATTGTTCTATCTTTGGGAATCGAGATTATAATTTTTTTTTATTTTTATATACTTGTCTCCAACTATCTTTATGAGACCTACTTGTGAAGGATCTACCTCAATTCAGAAACAAATTAAAAAAAAAATGTCTAGCAGTTCCGTTATCATACCTAGGAAGAACAACGAATTAGGAGGAAAGACTACAGCATTCATATTAATTCGGCATGTTGTTCAAAATTTCACTTGAATCTTACTCGAGTTCAACTTTTCCATCCGGGTCCTTTAGTTTCCAGTTGGAAAGACTGAAACCCCATAGGGTTAGGGATGGAGTAATCTGCAGCTCTTTCGCAATTGCTGTCAATGGTATAGCAACACAGCCAGGCAAGCTCTGATCCAGGAGGAAAGATGTTATAGTTAGTAAGCCCATACGTTGCTTTGATTCTATTCATTAAACGACTATTAAAGTCATGATTTTTTTACTATGTATGATATAAATTAGCTTAAGCAACAATGATTTCTGAAACATGGAATAAAAGCCGATGATTAAATTTTTCAGAACAGAATTAGCATGATTAGACACATTTTTTGGGAGGAAAAGAAAGAAAAGAACTTTAATAAAGTACTCTGGTGAAGCAATGTAAAGGGAGAATGGGTATATCGAACAGGATGTAAGAATGATGTATGTCTTAAGTAACACACCCACCCACACAGACACACACAGACACACACACACAGACACACACACACACACACACACACACATACATACACAGAAAGAGCAGATAGAAGTGGCATGAGTACGATCGATGTATTGTTTGGAATGATTCGATCTCTTGAAATAAAAAAAGAATTTATAGGAAATGAAATCCAACTACATTGTGATTACCATGATACACTCATGAACATTTGATGAATAAAACGTTACTACAAACATGGAATGAGTGATTTCGACTTCTTCCTCTAAAGTTTCGACTGTAAACTCTTGTTCACTCCCGCCTTTCAAAGACGTGAAAAATATTTTGCTAAAGTTTCGTTTCGTAAACACGTTTTCCCCTGTTACTAAATGAGAATAAAAAGGGCGTTTACCTCTGGTACGTCATCCTCCCCTTCGCACCAGACATACGTTTGTGCGATTGCTATGAGAAGAAGGAGAGCAGCTCTTAAATAACCACGCCCGCTCAAACGTTTGTGGTCCAATAGCGGCATCTATACAGGAAAACGAGAAAGTGTTAGTACGCTTTAGTGGGCTCTCGGATGCATTATATAGTCGATCCTCTTTGACAATTTCATTCATTCTTAACTAATGGCAAGAATCTATTGTTTTTAAATGCATAACAATATCATGAAGACTGTTTGGCCAATCATTCATTTAGAGTTGAATAAAAATGTACATTAACAAAAAATATAATTTCCTGTACTCGTCAAAATGAACAAGGCAAAACGACTACGGGTGATGCACACCTGAGACACTTTGTACAGATGTTTATGCAAATCAAACGTATAAACCATAAGATTAGCAGGGAGGTGACCTCCCTGGGTTAAAATACATAAATCTAAAATTTCTTTACAGTACAATAAAACTGAGATTAAGCTCTTTAGTTGGGAGTAACCCAGTACAAGGGATAGTCAGCGTACAGTAAATGATGTGTCCACTTGTATCCGCAGAATATCAAAAGTGAAGAAATATCAGATCAAATTATCATAACTAAGTGATAATGTATTATTAATAATAATTATGAAGGATGGGCTAAAAGAAGTGTCCTAATTCACAGTATCAAAATATTGTGTAAGATGTACAAGAAACTACTAGTACTTCATAAATAGTTCCCTACTCTTCCGCTTTAATTTCATATATAGCACGAATCATGAAAGTACTCGGTTGCGGAGATATTGATGATTTTGTGAGACCATGTCGAGTGTTCTATAGCATACAGAAAAAAACTGCCTTCAAAGTTTTCTTTCCGATGCAGTGGTGATGAACGGGGTCATCAGTAGCACGTGTCTAGCAGGTAAGACACAAGTACGAAACTCGCAAGTATTCTTGGTCGTCCGCAGAAAATTCTCCTGCGTGTTTGAAAATTCCTACTCTCAACAAACCCGCGTACCTTGCCCGGAAAGGTGTGACACGGCCTTCAGAGGAATTCCTTCACTGAGTTGTCAGCCCCCACGCGCCTGGCACACATGCCACACAGTATACCCGCAAGTAGAATTTAAGTAGAACGCGTCCAGCAAGTAAGACACATGCACTGACTCGCCCAAATCCATGTCCTCCCTCAGAAATTTTCCGGTATGCTGGAAAATCCCTACACGCAACAAGCCCGCGTAGCTTGCCCGGAAAGGTGTGACAGGGCCTAAACATGGTTGCGGGTAAAGAGATTTGCGTGCACACCTCCGGGCCACTACGGGTGAGATACGTGCTAGGTACTGTCATGTGCGGGTAATCTGCGGGGACCTCCGGGTAGTAAAAATTGTTCTTCGCAAGTCGCACGCAAGGCTTGCCCGGAAAGGTTTGACACGGCCTTAAGTTGTATTTCAAACTGTATACTAGATGTTTTGGGGGCATTTTTGTATTCCTTTCACATCAGGATATTGATATGTGGTATGTTTGTTTCTGTATATTTTTAAAGAGCTGAAACAAAACTTAATCTTGAAACTAGTATTGGTAGTAGTTGTTGTTGTTTTTAGTATAATATGTACAAGATATCTCATGAAGAGCCATTCTTATCGCACTGATAAACCATGTTATGATATGATTTCGATCAGCTGAAAGGCAGGAAATGACCATATCGTCTTGCACTTTGTGTGAGCATTGGTATAAGTATTTTCTACATACAGTTGTAGTATTCTGCGGTTGAATTCCGAGCCATGACAAAAGGTTGATTCAGATGGCAAAGTCGATTTATTTTTCTTTCTTCTTAAAATGCAATCTGACTATTAGTCATCAACTTTCAAAACGTGTTCATAGATGCGACGCGGTATTCAAGCAGCAATCCAACACATTCACTGAAGTGGAGAAATTGATACATTCGCCTATTATGGAGTCGCGTAGAGCGTTTAGATTTTCGAGCAGTATAGTATGCGTGACTTGTGTTAACGATTAAAATCCGAAAGGTATCAGCCACAGTAACCCTACAATGTCTGACATGCACAATATCAATGAGGCATACAGTGACTTTATATGCATGACTGAAAAGGCACTGCCACTACCATAAAGTATCATTGCCCTAGGCTATCATCATGGTTTCTCGTCTCAATATGGTGCAGTTGACGATTTACCGTTTTTGTGCCAACCAGTCAAATGTGCACAAATTTCATATGAATTTCTATGGGCAGGAAATTAATTTGGCACACAGATGGCTAACAGAAGATCAAGCAACAGGGCCCTGTGGCATAAAAAAAAAGATGAAGATGCAGTCGAACAATAGTTAGAAATTCATACATTAGGTCTAGTATCAGAATTGAGTATTTAGATACCTACTAATATCTTATTTTCTGATTAATGTTTGATCTAAACTTTTTTCTCTTTTCTTTTTGCAACGGGGTCCAGGAAAAGGACCTAAAAGATTTTAAATACCATTACTTTTCTGCGCAGAAAAGCTAAAGGTTATCAGTGATATTTGGAAAAGGGACAGGCCAATAATGCTTGTCAATTTCAATGGACAATTTGCCCTTCATATTTATCACGTTTTCTGACCACATAGGCTACTCCCACATGACTGTGTACATGTACGTGTATCTAGTCTCCACGGTTTGTTCCTCCAAACCGCCCACTCGGCCTAGCTTTGGCATTCTGATATTCTGTACTTGCCAAGACCAGGCTGTGTCTTGTGTGGACTGCCAAGATCTTGGCGTTTTCCTTATCTTTTAATAGCATGAAGTCTATGCTACACCATTCTAGTTATGGCTCGGTCACAAATACCATTAAGAACTGCTACGAACGCCGCGCCGTACGAACGATTTTTAGACAATTTCGTAAGATCTTATAAGGCCGTACTAAACCAGCGTTCGTAGACCGTTCGTAAGTTCGTAGCCTGGTCGATGGTCTTGTCCAAGATTTTCTTTTTTAACTTCGTACGAAACCCTCTCTTCGTAAGGCGGCCGTACGAATCACTACGAACTCCAGAATTCGTACGAACAGTGACCTTCGTACAAACGAACCTTTGTGACCGTAGCATAATGTAACTGCAGCAGGGGCTTTCGATTTTCATCGATTTTGATGGCGACTCTTAAGACAGAGCAGGTGTTTATTATTATCATTTTGTTATTGTTTAAATGACAACATATGACTATTATGTAGGGGTTTTCATGCTTTTGGACATTTTTTTTTTTGTTTTTCAATGATATTTTATTGATTTCATTCAAATCAATCATAAATCAACCCATTCTGGGTGTAACATGAACATAAGAACGGTACAAATGCCATTCATGCGCACGCGCAGTTAGAGTTAAACACACACACACACACACACACACACACACACACATTCTCTCTCTTTTCTTCTCAACAATAATCATGTGCAAGAACACGTGCACCGCTTTGGGTTTGCTTTTTTTTCTATTTTATTTTAAAGAACTGTTCAACTGCGCACCTCACTGACTCCAAGTTCAGATACCTTTACTTAAAGAGCAGGTAGCGTGATGATACTCGAGGTGGCCCGATCAGGGTACATTCTAAAACCAGGAATATCGCTCGTCAGTGAACATGTGCATCGAAGCGCACACTCATTGGTAACGGTCGACTCCACTCGAGATTTTTTGACTGTGAGTGTAATTCATGTAGAAATTGGTGATAAAGCTGTGCACAATTCGTTACGGAAATTCTCGAATATCATATCTGACTCTGGCCAGCCTTCAGATTCCTTCGTATCATACATATTATAAGTTACCAGATCTTTAGAATGGAGCAAAATTAAAAAGGTTACATATTTTTCTCTCTTTCTCTTCTTTCTTTAAAACAACAACAACATTTGCAATGTCTTAATTGATCTTTGAATATGTTTCTGATTATATATCATAATTCATTATGCATATGACCGTGCAACACAAAACCAACAAAACTGATTTTACACAAGCACTCAAAATAGGGGAAATGGCCTCACCTACTGTCAATGTTTAGATTTTTTTCTCAGGAGCAACCTTTCTCTTACATTATTTGTAAGTTTGGGATCATAAAATGAATAGAATATCATTGTTATTTATGTAGTTTTTTGACAACATGTCATTGTAGAGTACTGTGATAACGAATTGTAATGGCCCCTTTTAATTTCTTGAAAACCCTCTACACACAGTTCACTTTCTACTCTAATGACGTTCGAAAAGATGATGCTAGGGATCTAAAAGTTATTTGTCGTAAAGAATGAAACGAATAGAGTGTGGAAAAGTTCAGCTTAACCTGATAATCCCTTCATTGTAGGTACTGCGGCGCTATCCTACTTTCTTGTTCCCTTCATCATGCTGCGCACAGCGCGTTAAACACTAAAGTAAATTTCAAACCCTCATTTTGTTAGTGAACACTTTCCCCAGAATATTTATTTTCTTTCCAGAAATATCCATTTGTATTACTATTCAGTTATGCATTTTTTTAAAAGGTTAGAGGGTGCTCTTTCAGAATCTATCCTTAACAATCAAATTGTATGTTTGGCGATTCTTTGGTGGTTTTGTGATGCAGGGCCATATAATGATTATGATGTATTTGTGTAATATATATAAACATAAATTAAATATGTATTTATACATTGTATATATAGTATTTTATATGTATCATAATAATATATATATATATATATATATATATATATATATATATATATAGTATTTTATATATATATATGATATATAATATATATATATATATATATATATATATATATATATATATATATATATATATATATATATATATAATCTTAACACAAAACTATCAATATGTTTGTGTTGTATTAAAGCATTGAAATCTGCATGAAAACACCCCTTACCTTCCGAATAATGTCTCTGGCCTCATCACCTTCTATCAAATCCCTGGTGTGCGTGCCGAGGTCGATCCATGGCTTGAAATAATCGGGAAGATCTATCTGCAAACACAGAAATTAGGCTATCACATTTCTATAAACCTAGTCGTCATTACTCCGAGAAATAAAGGGAGTAATTGTCTGAGAAGTAGACCTTTATAAGGTTCGTTATCGATCAGGGTCCACTTGAACAGCCTTGATTATTTTTATTACGCAACAAAGTAAAGGAAATGCTTAAGTAATAACCAACGTATTTGGTCTTGTTCTGGATTTAAAACTTTTCTGAATATTTCACCCATGGTGTGAAGGAGAACTTCAGTTATATAATTTAAAGCTCCTCTTACCCCCAAACCCACCCAACAGACACACACACCCTCCTCCTGCTTGGTCGCTTATGAATATCAGATTTTAGATTAATGTGATCGTATTCTCTAAATTCAATCCAAAAACAAGCAGGGATCATAATAGAATTCAGCTGTTAGGCGATGTTGTTGTTGTTTTTTTTCTCTCTTGCTTTTAGTAGATTAAAGGTACAGTTTACCTTTGGGAACAGTGATTAAAAAAAAATGTTCGAGATATCACATTTGATACATACTATGTTTAGGTCAGTTGTATATCACAAAACATCCTATCATGTAAAAACTTTGCCATAAAGTGTGAAATATAAGGAGATACAGTATCACTATTTTCCTCAATAAACCACAACTGTAGACGGTTTATTCTAGATTTAACAATACTTATCACTTATCATACTGATTCAAGTTTTACATAGGTTGTTTCTACACCTAACTCACATTTTAAAACTATTTTGAAGCACTAAACTGGGTTTTTGTTTCATCTGCAAATGATAAATTGTGCCTTTAATGAGAGACCGACATGATTATGTTGTTTTACTTTTTTATTGGAAAAAAAAAATACTTCCTCTTCCCGCGCCTCGGTGCACTTGAATTTTTCCCCCTAAATAGCACAATTTTGCACCCCATACCCCTGCTTACTGCCAGGCCCTCCCAGACCCTACTCCGTTCCGTCACCTCACTCCTCCTGAAAGGAGTAGTAATTTAAACTTTATCCCCCTTACTAAAAAAATATAGTTACGGGCCTGATAAGAAAGCTAAAGTAAATAGTGAGTGAACGGAAAGGGAAACCGAGATCACTTTAAATCAACACTGAAAAAACAGAGTAGAATTCTACAAGTACAACATTGAAAATTTGGGGAAAAAATGGATAAAAATACGGAAGTTATGAAATTTGGAATTTCCAGGGTTTTCTTACGAAAACAGTTCCTGAACAGTCAATATGAATATGCAAATAGTGAGCTGATGACGTCATTGCCGTACAAGGTGCCATTTAGTTTGTACATACAATCTCGAAATTTTCAGGTTTCTCTATTTTTGGTTTGTTTGTTTGGTGTTGGTGTTCAAACACCATGCATTAGGTCACAGTCTCAAATCCTAAGATATCTGACTGGTCAATATCTTGAAGTTTGTCAACCAGGAAGAACATAATATAACACTTTTATGGCAGCAAATTTGATTTTAATGTATATCTTTATTGTACACTCTCTATGGAAATTTGAAAGGTGGTGACAATAACTTATAAGTTCACTTATTTTCACATTCCTATAAAGTTTTCGAGAATAACTTCTGAAGATGTTGACCATCGCCGTGAGTTCTATGACAATATGGTTACAGATCATGGTTTGTCTCACGACGAAAATTGTAGGTGAGGTGTAACTGACGAAGCTCAGCAGTAGCGAGCGAAACGTCGTAAACCTCACCACCGATTTTCTTCTGATGACAAACTGTTCGAGAATCGTTTTGCAAAAAAGAAAGAAAAAACAAAACAAAACAAAACAAAAGATAGTCTTTCACAGCTTCTTTACTTTTAATCCCACTTTGGTCAAATTTTCACTATTGCGCTTGTAACATTTTGGCTCTTCTATATTAAGACTAAATGTGACCCTGCACCTCAAAACAAACAAAAAGTCGCCAGATATGAATTTTTAGTTAAGACCATACTCTGAAAGAGCAGTTTCTAAGCTTTAAAATGATGTATAACTCAAATCAAATGGACTCTCCTAACCTATCTAAATATTGGAAAGAAAGCACAAACTCAGGAAAAGTGTGAACTGAGAAAAGAGGCTCTGAAGTACAGTGTCTATTCAAGCACTTAATCTTTACCAATCCGTGCTGGCTGTGCGATGAATGGGACAAAAAACAGGAAGTAAACCACCAGAGCAACAACAATAAAGGGATTATCAGATTAAATTGAAATTAAGCATGCCTCATTAACACATTCTGTCCATAATTAATGCCAACTTTCAAAGCAGTAGCACTATCCTTTCCAAAGTTATTAGAGTTGAAAGTGAAGAGTGTGAACAAGGTTTTTCAGAAATGAAAAATGGATTCTAAAGACACACCTAATCACACTATTCTACCAAAAATGCTCGAGATAAACTGCTAAAGAACACATTTTCCTGCCCGTTTTATGATACCAAATTTTAGCATAATGTAAAAGAAGACCCGCTCTTTCAGAAAATATGAAAAAGTCAAGTTCGGCTAGGTTGACCCATTTCACTTATTTTCAGTCCTCACGCAAAATCAGTGTGTGCGACTTTATGTTCGTTTTGAGGTGCACTGTCACAAATTGTATCTTGTATCTGGCCAAGAATTCCCCTTTTAAGTCAGAAAATGAATCATATAATATGACGGGACCTTCCAACACCTGATGAAAAACGGAGCATGCCTATCTGTAAAGTAAGGAATGCGATACTTACACATGGATTCGGTTCTACGAAGCCAAAATCGGGCGAAGCCCCGAAATCTCCAGGGCATGGTATACACGCGTACCTATGTTGTTCCATCTCGGGAGCATTTCACATTTGCAAACATCGAAGTTCTGGCATACTAGCTCGTTAAAGTGTTCCCTCAGAGGTTTTATCAAGTATGTGTGTATGGGTGTGTGTGAGGGTGAGCGTGTGTGTTTGTGTTTGTGTGCATGTGTATGTGTGCGTGCGCGTATGGGTATGCGTTTTCGAAGGGAGCAGTCATAATGATTATGTTTACACTTTATATTTCTCATTCGTTGTCATGGTTGTTGTATGGTTGAAGTGCGGTGACCTTTAATCACTCAAGCTTTGCCTTTCGTATGTTTCTGTTTCATCCGTCACGTGTATTCCATCTGACTGACACACGTTTCAGAACTGATGATCTATAATTTTGAGCCTGAATGGATTTATCTACTAAATTCCACTAGAACTTTGCTTCTGAATCAAAATATGTGTACCAAATTAATACTTGTTTATTGTCATCTTCTAACTACTGTGAAATTTGTGGAAGTGCGACAGGTTAAATTTACGACGTACATGAATTCGTCAACTTGAAGTTTCCATAACAATAACTGAAATTTGTCAAACGAAAAGTATATGAAAAATTTATCCAATGATGTCACCGCATTGTATTATTTCGCATTTATTCTAATACATCCGTGTAATCAATCATATGAAAAGATACAGAAACTAGAAAGACCTCTACATTATATCATTGATGCTTGACACTAAAAAAAAAAAAAAAGGTGAAATAATTACATTTTGCTATTATTGGCCCATTCAATAACATGTCGTCCTGCATGCTGGTGATGTACACGTCAAGAGCTGCTTCCTCTTCCAGTGGTATGTTAGATAAAGATATGCCAATTATTTCCTCTCAGCACTTGAGATGTTGAAGCCGGAAATTATCAAAATTAAAGTATGTTGCTTGTGGAGAGTAGCCACAGTGGCCGGTAATATTTTCTCTCACTTCTAGGAATACTATAGTCAGAGTTCGACATTACAGGTGGACCAGGTGCTCAGGGCCTCTAAGTGTTGATGTCGGGCCACCAAATGTCCTTCTTTTTAATTTAATTTTTAATTTAATTTAATATATATATATATATATATATATATATACATATATATATAAATATATATATATATATATACATAATCATATATATGTATATATATATATATATATATATATATATATAATCATATTTCATATTATTTCGGGCCACCAATATATCATGTTTGAAGATTTTAGGTCATAGACATGCTAGAAGAATGGACCTACATCAACTCTAGCCCAACACGATACAATGTGTGATGATGTCGCTCATCCTATTTCCAAGACAAATCAGTTAAAAGCATTTGATATAGAATAAAGCTACAATTCTATACTGATGTATTTTACTGCACTCTTCGTAATCCTTAAAATTGAGGCTCTGTCCATAACCCACTACGTTGGTATTCCTAAAAAGTTCGACAACATCATCATTACTTGATGATTGATGGTCACAATGGGTATGAGTATTAAAAGGCTAGGAAAACATCTAAGTTTATGAACTATCATCCCTTGATGGTTCTATTAAAACAAAAAATCCAGATCATATCACCCGAGGGATGCCACCTGCCACGTTTGGTAAAAATTCGTCGAAGAATTTGCACGATTATAATGTGAAATAATTGAGCCCGGTCCGGTGGCCTGATTCGATTCCCCCCCCCCCCCCCCTCCATCCCAGGCAACGAGGGGGCCACAACAGATCAATGATGGACAATTTGAAATGGCAGTCACCAATGTACTTACCCAAGTCTATTGTTTGATACCTCTTCTTTTGCAAATCAATATCTATAAATATTGCACAGTACATCAGTTTTCTAATCAAAGTGTGAACATAGGACTGTATACACGCTTGTGCATTAACTTTTCCCTGATATACTACCATTTTATTGAACCATTTATACACTGTAAACACATAAAATGAAACATATATTAATGTACAAAGTAACAAAATATCCCTAATCGTTTCCATTGCTCTTACATTCATTTAAGGGGGCATAAACAGCTTAGTGTATTAATCTCGAAGAGATATACTGTTGACCTGTACCTAGCGATACATTTGTGATACAATAAACTTTGCACCGTAACAAGTTTAGCCATTATGAGGACCTGGTAAACAGCCAGTTTGACCTGGCCAGCTGAAAGCCTATTTAATCAGGAGCAAAATCTTTGAACTATGCCCATTATAGCGCATTTGTAGGCTTAGCATTCAAAACAGTAGATATCATAGTGGTGTAGAAGAAGCAGACCTAACAAATAAATAAGAAATGAATAAGCAATGATTATGGTAGAATGCCTCATTACCTGCTCGTCGGACGTGTTCGTTTATTTTGATGTGTTGGACTGTGACGGAATGAGGAGTGATGACGTCATAATGTATTGGGAGTCAGTGGGAAAGAGGGTGCAGCTTTACTGTACAGGGGTGGATTGATATGTCCATGTTAGTGCGCCAAGTGGAATGCACTACAAACTAAACGGAGTATTGTTTGCAGTGGCGTATCTATGGAAAACGGCGCCCGGGGCAAGCACGAAAATCGCGCCCCTAATTTCTGAAAAAGTGTTCAACCCCAACCCCATCCCGGTAGGGACTTTAAACAAAGTCCACATGATGCTTTTTCAAGCACTTAAAAGGGATCTTTTGAGGGTGATTTAAATGTAATGAATTTTGATAGATTTTGGCGAGCGAGCGGAGCGAGCGACCCGAAAATCTTTGTATTTCAGTTTACAAAACATGGAATTCTTGTCATTTTTTGCTTACCAAATCTTACAATTGTAATCAAGATATAGTGACAGCCTTATATATATCGATTTTATACAAAAAAAAAAAAAACAACTGAGGACTTTAAAAAGATACTCTAAGTTAGTGCGCACGAGTGAGCTGAAATTTGTAAATGTCCTCGTCATCATCACGTATTGTTCTTATCTTTTTTTGTATAAATTTTGGCGAGCGAGCGCAGCGAGCGAGCCGAAAATTTTTGTATTTCAGCTTACAAAACATGGAATTCTTGTCATGTTTTGCTTATTAAATCTCACAATTATAGTGACAACCTTATAGATAACGATTTATACAAACAAACTCTGGACTTGAAAAAATACTCTAAATTAGTACGAGCGAGTGAGCCGAAATTTGTATATTATTTCTGCGTCATCATTACGTTTTTTTCTTATCTTTTTTATATTTTTTTGCGCCCCCCTCCCCCGTATGTTCGAAACCGTTGGCGTCCTCTTTTGATCCAATCGGCGATTGCTTCAGAACGAATGAAATTGCAGTCGCTGCTCCGTGTAACATTTTTCCTGCTAAATATAAAATGACATGAGTGAACACAATAGACATTTATCATTTTGTCCGCGTCATCGTCACGTTTTGTTCTTATCTTCTTCTATTTTTTTATACAAATTTTGGCGAGCGAGCCGAAAATGTTCGTATTTCAGCTTACAAATCATGAAACTCTTGTCATGTTTTGCTTATTAAATCTTACAATTCTAATCAAGATATAGTGACGGCCTTATAGATAACGATTTATACCAACAAACTGCGGACTTGAAAAAATACTCTAAATTAGTACGAGCGAGTGAGCAAAAATTTGTATATTTCCGCGTCATCATTACGTTTTGTTCTTATCTTGTTTGATTTGTTGTTGTTTTTTGCGCCCCCCCCCCGTATGTTCGAAACCGTTGACGCCCTCTTTTGATCCAATTGGCGATCGCTTCAGAACGAATGAAATTGCAGCCGCTGCTCCGTGAAATATTTTGCCTGCTAAATATGAAATGACATGTGTGAACACAATAGACACTGTTATTTTGTCATCATCACGTTTTGTTCTTACCTTCTTTTTTATATAAATTTTGGCGAGCGAGCGCAACGAGCGAGCCGAAAACTTCTGTTTATCAGCTCACAGAACATGGAATTTTTGTGTGAACACAATAAACATTGTCATTTTTTCCGCGTCATCATCATTTTGTTTTTTCTTCTTCTTTTCTTTTTTTTTCTTCTTTCTTCTTCTTTTTTTTTCTTCTTCGTTTTTTTTTTTCGTTTTTTTTTGCGCCCCCAAGGAGTGGCGCCCGGGGCACGTGCCCCCCTTGCTCCAACCCCCTAGATACGCCACTGATTGTTTGAGAGCATAAATGTAATGTATTGTAGAAATTCCTAGCGATTGAGCATCGCGCTCCATATACAGAATGATGTAGGCCTACTCGATAATTATGGTGCTCGATGGCCGATGGTGACCATTGCCTGAACATCTCTTGAAGATCGCAGAATAACATAACGTCTTTTACAGCGCAGATACCAAGAGAGGTACAATAGAACTCAAACTCATGCTGTAAATATCAAATGTTAATATAGGGTGCCCGAAAATTTGTTCGTCAAAAAATAAACTGTTGGTATTGACGGCATGAGCTTGAGTTCTGTTCTATATTTGATATTGCTATACCAACACGTGGACTACAATTTACTCGACAACTATGCATATACAAGTACATATACATGTATATATATATATATATATATATATATATATATATAATATATACATATACTTTGTAAAAAAAAATCACAATCTAGAACAAAGAGCAGAGATCTATGTTTCTTT
Organism: Diadema setosum; assembly: GCF_964275005.1. Lineage (NCBI taxonomy): Eukaryota > Metazoa > Echinodermata > Echinoidea > Diadematoida > Diadematidae > Diadema > Diadema setosum. The sequence goes on along the minus strand of NC_092690.1, from coordinate 36,182,365 downwards.
CTTCAATTATTGAATGTTTACAACTGCTGGTTATTTGGAAGCAGGAGACATATTATAATAAAAGGACTTGAACTAATGTCAATGAGTATTCTCTTCTTGCATGCAACAAAAGTTTGCTAAAGTAAAGTATTTATTTCTCGGCAAATAATACCGACCTGCTCGTGAGGCAGGGAAACTTGAAAGAGTAAAGTATCCCAGCCTCTTAAAACAATACTTCATTTATCACAAAGTAGCTGACAAAAGGATAATTAACAAGTGATTGATACCATCCTAAATGAAAAAAAAAGTCAGAATCTTCCATTCTTTCATCTATTGAACACTATATTTCCAGTTTACCACGATTGTAAAATATTAAACAACGATAGCATACTCCATTTGGACCTCATAGGGATGCTACATACCTAGTTTTGCGAAAGTGCGATTTTCAGAGGAAACAGAAAATGTGAAAACTGTGAACGATGCTCCATGCAGAGTAAAGGACGTTAATAAGAAAAACAACGACCATCTATAAGACAAAAACAATTACAGACACTGAAAACCATTACATCGTGAGATAGATAGAACCAAACAAAAAATCAAAACGACATAGAGAAGTAAATATCAACGCCAGAGTAAGCGAAGAAGTAGACGGAAATCGAATACCACACCTCAGATACTTATAATTTGGTAACGTAGGAAGACTCTTGTCAAAGGAAGAACGTGACTACAATTTCAACAGCTTAGTTTTAATATGCTCCAGTGTTCCATGCCATATCAAAACTTCTTGAATACTTTGAAGCTTTGCATAGATATACAAAAACACACATAATAAAAAGATGGATTTCAATCGTCTTCAATGTGGGATGAACTCGCCAATTGAACTACATATTGTATTAAGGGCAAGCCTCGTCGTCACTGCATTGCTTCCCGCTGTCTGCCGACACTCTCTCCGAGAGGACCGCCTTCAGACGGGCAAGTTCAGCTGGGAAAACAAAAAACAAAAACAGTACAATCAACATGGGATAAAAGTAAACGTTAATGATATATATATATATATATATATATATATATATATGATAATATATATGATATACAATATATGATATTTAAGAATATATATAATTTACAATAATAATGTATAAAACATAATATATGATTTATAAGTAGACATCCCTTTTTTGTATAGCACAAAATCTCACATAGTTTAACTCGCCTCTTTTGGTGTGAAAAAAAGTGATTTCTATTTTTTGGTAAAAAAAAAATGAAAATGAAATGAAAATATATACCCGCAAACATAAAATATAAAGATATGTACATATTATGTTCATTATTATAATGATGTGCTGGTTGGCAATTTAGCATTCAATTCAATTCAATTCAATCATAGTTTATTTCCAATCAACGAAAATCAAAAAAAAAAAAAAAAACATAGTACAAAGTATACATGTGATGAAATATTGTTCAAACGTTTGCAAAAGATTCATGTAATATATATACGAGACAAGTTATAGAACAACATATAACATGTACAATATTTAGAAAAACACTGTATAAATACTTCGTGGGAGAGCGGAAAATGAATTCGATTATGGAAAATAGTGATCCACTAAAAAGCATAGCTTGTCGGACGTGGATCGCTAGACAAATAATGAGTAAATTATATACTATTCTATAACAATATACATGTAATTATTTTGAGATACACCGGTTGGGAAAAAAAAATATAGAATACCAATGCTAGTGCCCGGACACTGCTCACTGAACCACGTGTACCGGGAAAATATGACAAGGACAACACGTTCGTACACACATTCGATTACCCACACGTATACACTGTAAGACGCGAGACAGTACCGAGAGGAGAGAAGACGGTAACAATACAAGTCTACGAGGAACAAAAGACAGGAAAGGAAGAGGAGAGAAGAAAGAAGAGAAGTCTGCACACAGAACACGCCAAGTGCTGCGACATCAGGACAGGTGAAGGCTCAAGCATGAATCAAAACAATTTAAATTATCTAAGATTATAGGTAGAAAGTAAATATTTTCTGAGTTTGTATTTAAATGTAACAAATTTGGGGGAATCTTTTAAACTATTATCTAAGTTATTCCAAAGTCTGGGTCCGGTATAAAGAAATGTATTTTGGGCATGTGCGGTTCTCATTAGTGGAAGATGAAATTCGTCGGATCGTCGCGTGGGATAGTTATGAACATGACTATTTCGATGAAATGAATCATGGAATATTTTAGGTAAAAAATTACTGTTGTAATTAAACATAAACTGGCCAAGTTGAAACACATACAAATCATTTACTTTTAATATTTTATGGTCAGAAAACAAAGCATCTGTATGTTCTCGGGTATGTAAATTAAAAACAATTCTAAGCGCTTTCTTTTGCAGTAAAAGAAGTTTATCAAGTAACATCTGATATGTATTACCCCAAGCAAGAATCCCGTAGTTTAAATAAGGTAGTATCAAACTAGAATAAAGAGTTAATAATGCAGATGAAGGAAGATAATATTTTAATCTATTCATTACGCCAATGTTACGTGATATAATTGTACATATGTTATCAATATGATTCCTCCATGAAAGCTTGTTATCGACGCAAACACCAAGAAATTTAAAGGAAGAAACTTCTTCTAAGGGAGTAGTATCAAATGTTATTTTGCCTGGGAGGCTATCTAAAGAATTACTAAAAAGCACAACTTTTGTTTTTTGAATATTTAATGACAATTTATTTGCGTATATCCATTGTATAACCTTTTTGAGTTCTTCATTGACTGTTCTTATTAAAATGTTTGGGTCAGGGTGAGAAAAAAAAAGGTTAGAGTCATCCGCGAATAATATGAATGATAGTTTCTCCGAGGATCTATGAAAATCATTAATATAAATAATGAATAACAATGGGCCTAATAAACTCCCTTGTGGAACACCAGATGCAATTGTTTTACTTTGAGAGTCAAAGCCGTTAACATATACAAATTGGGATCTTTCTGATAGGTAACTCGTGAACCACTCCAAGGCCTTTCCACGTATTCCATAATGAGACAGTTTGGCGAGAAGTATTCCGTGGTTAATCGTGTCAAAGGCCTTGGAGAAGTCCAAGAAGATACCTATTGTGTGTGAATGTGTGTCGAGTGCTTGTGTGACTTTGTCGATGAGGGCAAGTAGTGCGTGTGTTGTGCTGTGATTTTCCCTGAATCCAAATTGAAAGTTTGAGAATATGTCGCAGGTTTTAAGAAAACGTACTGTCCTGATATAAACTATTCTTTCAAGAATCTTAGAAATAGAAGATAATAAAGATATGGGTCTATAGTTATTGACATCATCCTTCTCCCCTTTCTTGTAAATAGGAATTACTTTCGCAATTTTCATGCTATTTGGCACATGGCCAGTTGTAAGTGATGAGTTGATAATGTGTACTAAGGGATCCACTATTTGAGGAATTATGTTTTTTATCAAATAGTTGTCAATTCCGTCATGGCCAGGACTTTTTCCTTCTTTCAAATTAGCAACAATCTTTATTATTTCTTCTTTATATGTTGGGTCAAAAAATATAGTTTTGGAGTTAGGTGTATCTAAAAAATCATTAAAAGATTTACTAGAAAGAGGAATATTTTGAGAAAGATTTTTTCCAATTGAAGAGAAAAAGTCATTGAAAATTTCCGCCATGCCAGCGGGAGTGTTGTTGGAGGCATTGCCCCACCGAATTTCAGAAATATTAGATGAATTGTTAGATATATTCATAGCATTCTTTAATGTTTTCCATGTGTTTTTAATATCATTTTTGTATTTGCTTATCTGATTCACATAGAACATTTTCTTCTGCGTACGTAATAATTTAGTGAGTGTGTTTTTGTATGAAACATATTTTTTCTTATTTTTTTCAGTGGGATTACATCTATATTTATAAAACAAATTATTTTTCCTGTTTATAGATCGTAATATAGACTGGGTTATCCACGGGAGTCTTGGAATTTGCTTATATCTATTTTTTATATTACGCAGGGGAATATGGTTATCAATTTCGAAGGTAAGAGTAGATATGAAATAGTCATAAGACAAGTTGACATCTGTAGTGTTGTATACAGAAGACCAGTCGATTTCTTTTAAACTGTTTTGAAGACTTATAAGATTATCTGCAGTAATCTTACGACGCTTATAATAATTATTTTGTTTATTCAGTTTGATTGGTACCTGAGCAAATATAGGAAAATGGTCAGTGATGTCTGAGAGGACGATACCAGACTCAGGAAGTGGAAAAACATTACAAAAGATGTTGTCTATGAGGGTAGCCGATTGGCTGGCGACACGGGTAGGCTTGGAGATTAATGGTAAAAACGAAGCAGACATTAATGTTTCTACAAATTCTTTTGAAGTGTTTTGGGAGTTACATTTCATGAGATCGATATTAAAATCGCCCATCAAAAATGTATCTTTATTAAGTATCATGGGATTTTGTACTAAATCCTGCAAAACAGTCAAAAAATCATTTAAATTCGAACGAGGGGGCCTGTAAATTACGCCAATCATAATATTTTTTCCATGTGGATTTATCAATTCAATAAAAAGGGATTCAAGTACATCGCTCATAACACTAATCTCCTCATGTATGATATATTTACATTTTTTCGAGATGTACAAACCAACTCCACCACCAACTCTCTCGCTTCTATTTCTAAATACAAATTCGAATCCGGGTAAAGAAAATAAATGACTGATATTAGAGTTCAGCCATGTTTCTGTTAACCCTATGATGGAGCAAGATTTATGATCTGGGTTTTCTAAGAGTAAGCGCAACTTATCAAAATTTTTGTTGATACTGCGTATGTTAAAGTGAGCTAACAAAAATTTTTCACCAACTGTATTCGTGATCCGATTTTTATACTGATTTTCGGTCAAATAAACACACGATGGACTCTGGACTGGATCATTAGAGTCAAAGTTATATTCAAATTCTTGTGCTGAGGTATTGTATTTATCGGATATGTAATCTTCATATACACTGGAAATAATATTTACATGATCAGATTCAGAGTGCCTTACTGTGTTATAGAATTCATCACTATTCAAAGAATTAAAAGCAAAATTTGTTGCGTTAGCCATGGGTTAAAATATAAAACATTCGGGAATTAATAGCTGGCTTCCCGTCTGGTCCTAGCTCAGCAGCTACGTGGGGGTATGCAGACCTAAAAGAAGAAAGGAAATCGAAATGCGTACAGAGAAACATGAAACACACACAAAACAGGGAAACGAACATGAACACAGATGACACAGAATCAACATCGTTGCGGATGGTACACAAGGCCATTGCCTCGTGTACAATGCCTAACATGAACTTATTCAACAAGCAAGGACGTGTGCTACACGTACTAGGCAGTGGAGAGTGGAAGTGGACAGAGCTCCCACTGACAAGAAAAAAAATGTAAACAATCAGCTATTTACCGATATACATTTGTTTGGCAGGAAAAGAAATCATCCATATCACTGAATTATTCTTCAAACATATCAAACATTTACATGTATATATGCATATATAATTATCTCGCAATCAATAATCACTAAACACCTCCGGTCTCCTACGTCACAGAAATCCCAAAGGGGGGGGGGGGGCGGCAGTAGCCCATAGTCATTTCATACGTTTCGGAAAGTACAACAATCTCTGGTTTTTAATTTCCCTCATGGAAAACAAGAGCAAAGAGACAAGCTAAGATACAGCTAACTGAGACGCAACTTGGTATATTAAAATTAACCTAGGGATAAATACCAGTCGGATACCTCATAAGAGGTGAGCACCCTCTGAAAGGGTGAAACTTTGCAGCCGCATGTGCAAAAGATTGAACTGAGCAACTTTGAATAGTAAGGCAATGACCAGCCAACCATAAATGAATAACAATGATGTGTTTTACGTAAGACTTCGTTGCCAAAAGATATACCGTATAAAATATGTTTGGCACGTTGACTCTCACTTTTCGAACAGATTTGTAAATGGCGCGAGTCATTGATTTGAGTTTTTCTATCGAGGCCAGGATGTTACGTACAAAATGCCCCAAACGAAAACTGGCCTGTTGCACGTGGTATGACAAAGATGAAAAATGTTTCGTGTCGACGACCGTGTGTTCGGAGTAGCAAAAGAATAATGTAATATAACAGCTAAAACCAGGGAGCTGGCCAAACAACTTGTTAGCTATCAAACAACAATGCTTTGTTACGTAATATTACGATGACACGTGTCCCCATTTGAGCACACAATAGTAATGTTACAATAAACGAAATTCACGTTTGAATCGCAAACGTTTCGCTCTTGGAGCCGGGGTAGCAAAACTCAAAAGATTGTTACGTAAAAGACTCTTCGTGGTGTTCAAGCCAGTTTTTACACGTTTCAGAACGAATAAACAGCATTGAAATTAACGATGGAAGTGGAGCAATAACCCGTCAACTCTAAGTCATTGAGTCTATTTTTACGTAAATTACAGTGAGCGTCTTTATAATGTTTGTGGAAAAATAGCCAACAGCTTTTACAGCTTAGAGGCTATTATTTATGAGTGGCGGGAAATGAAAATAAAGGGATCAGATGAAAACAAAACAAAACAAAACAAAACAACGACTTCAAGGAACGTGACCGTCGAAAGAAGCAATACAGTCTATGGAGGACGGTTGGGGCGAAGACCATTAACTTCTATAATAGCTATGCTATATATCGTGATTCAGTAGCAAGTTTCAGAATAACCCACATAGAATTACTTAATGAAATGGCTGAAATGAAATGATTTTGAGTGGCTAATAAAAAATAATTGTTTCTTTTATAAAACAAACATTCAATTGTTTAACAGGAGTAGCATTGGAGAAAAAAAAACTGTTCTACTGCAAAATTTCCTTATCATAGTTCATTTCGATGTATATATATATATATATATATATATATACATATATAATAGAATTCATTCACAAAATCAAAGACTTTATATTATGAGTAATAGTAGCTATATGGCAACGATCAACCTGACTGTGAGCGACGATGGTGTCTTACGTAAGACTTTATTGCCAAAAGATACTATGAGGTATTGTTGTACACATTGACTCTCACTTTCCAAATAGATTTATAAGTAACGAGAGTCCTTGATTTAAGCTTTTCTATCGAGGCCAAGATATTGTACGTACATAATGCCCCAAAAGAATACAGACCTGTAGCACGTGACATGACAAAGATGATAAAATGGTTCGTATCAACGACCATGTGTTATGCAGAGTAACAAAAGAACAAAATAGTGTAACAGCAGAAGCCAAGGAGCAGGCAAAAGAACCTGTTAGCTATCATACAACAATAATGCGTTACATAATATTACGATGACACGTGTCCCCATTTCAACACACAATAGTAATGTTCCAAAGAATAAAATTCACCTTTAAATTACAAACTTTTCACTCTTGGAGCCGGGGTGGCAAAACTCAAAAGAATGTGACGTAAGGGATTCTTCATAGTGCTCACGCCAGTTGTTACTTCAGGTTTTAGAACTAATAAACAGCATTGAAATTAACGAGGGGAGTAGAGCAATGACCCGCGAGCTCTAAATCATTGAGTCTATTTTTACGTAAATTACGATGAGCGTCTTCATAATGTGTGTGGATGTAGCCAACAGTTTAAACGGCTTGGAGGCTATCGTTTGTGGGTGACGGGAAAAGAAAAGAAAAGAAAATAAAGCAATTGGATGTACAAACATCAACAAAAAAAGAATTTCAAGGAATGTGAGCGTCGGAAGATGCTATACAGTGTATGGAGGACGGTTGGGGCGAAAACCATTGACTTCTGTTATAGCTAACGTAATTCACTGCCAAGTTTTAAAGTAGCCTTAAAACCCGCTTTTAATAACAGTTGTTTAACAACAGTAACATAAAAGATTGTTCTATTGTTATATAGGATTTCCTTATCATGAGTCATGTCACTGTGTATGCAAACACAAGCACATTGGACCTACATCATCAAAAATTAATATACCAAAATTTATGACGTGCAAGGCATTTAGAGTTCATGTGCAAAGTCGAGGACTTCATACTGCAAATCTATGTTAACAGTCTAATGATGCAGCTGGGGCAACGACCAGCCGACTGTGAATGACGATGGAGTGTTACGCAAGGCTTCGTCGCCAGAAGATACCGTATGAAACATTTAATACACATTGACTCTCACTTTTCAAATTGACTTGTGAATGGCTGATAATCTTTCTCACTAAGGCCAGGATGGTACATACATTACGCCTCAAACGAAAGTGGCCTATGTGAACACCTGGCGTGATAAAGGTGACAAATTGTTTCGTTTCAACGACATGTGTTTCAGAGTAGCAAATGAAAAAATAGCACTGCAAAAGACAAGGGGCAGGCCAAACAACCTGACTTGCAAGGTATCGAGAGTTCATGTGCAAAACCCATGCTTTATACAATAATATGTAAAAGTTTAATCAGGCAGCTAGGGCAACGACCAACCGACTATATGGACGACGATGTTGCGTTACGCAAGACTTCGTTGCCAATAGATGTAAAAAGTACCAAAAAAAAAAAGAAAAGAAAAACCAAACAAACAAATTGACAAGATGTTTGATATCAGCAACCATGTGTGTTTTAGACCAGACGGCGGACCAAAGACCCGTCATCTCTAAGAATAATATGCGTTATGTGGGACTTCATTTCCCAGTTGTCGCCATATCTATGGAATATACAAATTAATTAAACCTAGTAACGGTTCATAACTGACAGGCTAACTGAAATTCAGGCTTGAATTCCAAAATTTCATATCACTTCACAATCTTAAGAATCGAACAATTCCTTTCGTCTAAATATTTTCTCCGAAAGAAGAAGATTGCGTTCGATTGTAACGATCGAGGGGGAAATTTCTCACATTTCTAATACAGACGTTGGAAAGGTAGAATATATATTCTCCATATGAACAAGGAGCACGTTCTTAGATAATATAACCTAGTTTTTGTACATTTCTTAAAGTAAAAAATAATGGTGAATTACCATAAAGCTTATATCCTCATACCCTCTGTTTTATCAACATTATTCTCATCAGTCGCGTAAAGTGTCATTAACACTTCTTCTGATTTTTGTCTTATGAGGAACCTGGGTTCATAATCCAATTCAGAAACATTATTTATCATGCACTGTAGTGCTGTCAGTGTTGAAATCAAAATGACGTAATTGTGTTCAGTGGATTGGGAAACTATGTGAGAGACTAGATAAAGTTTACGTATCAAAGGCCGCGAGTTACAGAGCAGAATGAGGCAGTTAAAAAGATGAGCAGCAGTTGAGACTGGCGGCATTACCCGTCGTACTAGGCGGCGAGCAAAAAACAAAACAAAAACAACTATATATAATACAATTTGTGTTGTAGGGCAAACAGCTTGTCTCACACTTCCCCTAACTGGAATATAATACTGTATAATCACAAGGTACCTTCTTTCAGGCTTTTCTATTTTCGACATTTTACTCTAACACTGTACAATCATAAAGTGCCTTCTCTATTGGCTGTTATACTTTCAATTTGTATCACTCATATAATGGATTCATTATGAGAGAACAAAAAAAAAAAACAACACACACACACATTTCGGATGAACATCAGCTAATTCTTTATCGTAAAGAATAGAAATGTGCATTTTCCTTACTTTGAAATGAAGTTTAGCTTTCTTCAGCCCTTCCATGCCGTCCAGGCTGCTTGTGAAGAGAGATTTGTGTCGTTCTTTCTCGTCTGCAATATGACACGGGTGCCCCTTACAATGATTCGCGTGGCTAGCTTGTCCTTGGTTCTCAGGCCGTACGCTATGTTGGCAAGTCGTCCACGCTCTCGCTTCATCGAAGCTGGAAGATCGGTCCGTACGGTGATTCTGCGGTGGGTAGTGCTGGCTGCGTCGGTGGTTGTTGCTGGTTGAAGGGATGCGCGTTGTCGAGTACGTGTAGATGCCTGCAGAATCTGGTCTCGGTCGCTCATGCGGCCGAATCGAACGATGATCGGGTCTGGGGCGACGGTGTGGCTGGTTGGTGAAGACGCGGCTGCGTCTACCTGTTGTGCCGGTAGTCTGCGAGGAAGTCGATGGGCGTTCATGAGTGGAATTCTGGCCGATTCCTCAGGGGAAATGTTGAGGATCTCTGCGAATGTGTCGGTGCAAAGTTTTACTACATTTTCATTGGAAACCTTTGGGATACCGTATATCAATAAGTTCTGTTTACGTTCATGGATTTCGAAGAGCATTAGTTTTTCGTCCAGTTCAGATTTTGCTTTCTCTATTTTGTCGAGCAGGTCCGGTAGTTTGGTGGATTCGATATCATCAAGACGGCAAGACATGTCGGTTGCACTGGTTTCCAATGCTGTGACAGTTTGTTTTGTTGTTGTTAACTCCTGTCTCAGTGACGTTACGTCGGTGATGAGCCCGTCGATTTTACCGTTTAGCTGGCGGTTATTTGCCTCGGTTGTGTTTTTAAGGTCCGATATCATGGATGCTATATCATTGATGGTCAACAGCGGGTCACGGCCCGGCGCTTGCTGGAATGCTGACGGTGCGGACTCCTGCGGTGCGGGACTGGCGTTAGAAGATGTGGAGCGGTCGTGATCCGAGTCTGCGTTGGTTTCACTGACACTTTTTTGAGTTAAATTTGCAGTTCTTCGTGTAGCCATGCCACCAGTCCCTGTTGTTTTCGATGTCATTGTTTTTGACTTCGTGCTCATGGTGAAGGATATCAAACAATGGAGTTATTTCCTACCAATATGTTGTGGAATGAGAGCTGATGTGTAGAGTTTGGGAGCTCTGCAGCAGACACGTCCGTTCAGTACCGCATGTTCGAGTGTCATTTTCCGTATTAATGCAATTAGAAACGCCGTTATTAATGGCTTTATTAGTGCCGGTTATTATTATGATTATCATTAATTGTTATTACTATTTTCACTATTATCATATCATCGTATCCATTTAAATTTGACAACAGCAGTGGTGAATAAACGAAGGGAGGAATTCTTTCTGGTACATAAACCTACAGTTACTGCGCCTACATCTTTTATGGGTAACTTTTGAAATTCCACTGAGAACATAGAGAATATGTTATCATAGTAAATTTGAAGTTATGGGCCTACTTTACAGACTAGTCCCATCACAAATAAATAAATAGATAAATAAGTAAATTAATATATATATATATATATATATATATATATAATACAATAATTCAAACGTTAAACTTATCTGATCTTTATAACATTAGGCAAAGGACCTAGATACATGTTAATGAGCTATTCATGTCATGTGCATAAACATTATACGCACATGTATCAAATAGGCACATGGAATCATTATGTATTTACTTTCGTTTTGGTTGTATACCTGAGCTGTCCATTAGAGCTGGCTGGATTTTATCAATGAAATAGCACTCCCTTGCCTCTTGGTAGCCAAGTTGATTCTGGAAACTTTCAGAAAGTTTCTTGACGTTAGGCTCACTTGATGTGTACGGACGCCAGACTGGAAAATGGGAACTCCCAAATCCTTTAGATGGTTTATTGGGATCTCTGCATTCATGTGGAAAAGATACCAGATACAGTCACGTGTATAGTAATTAATGTTCGTCTAGAATGAGATGGCTACCTTAACGTAGAGGGCGGTTTACATCAAATCGCTGTGTCTAACTTTAAATTCTGTATAAACGGTTTCATTTTTTTTTTTTTTTCAGTAACGTCAAATATCAAATGGATCTTATTTGCATAGGTTCTCGGTGACGAACAGACATTAGAAATGAAAGAATGTAAACAACATTATGGCAAGTCACGCTTAGAAAGACACCCTTTCGAAAATAAGGAAAAATGATTTAAAGAAAATAAGTAATACATATACTAAGGACTTAAATCTTCAAATGTTTATACAATTTCGATATGTTGTTCCTGTGGAAGAATCGTGGCAACAGTTTTGGTATAATGTTCAATACGATATAAGCAGACATTGGGAATGGGGAAAGCGTTATGAGTGGCTTTATTGGGAGTGGTTCTATGATCAAATCTCACTGCTCATTTGGCAGTTGGAATCTGGAATCCCCGCCCTGCAGGTTGCGCTGCAAACCCATTATAGTGTAAAGTTTATCATACCCGCTTTTAGTGAAGTTCGTCCAGTATCGCATTATTTGGAGTGAAAGGGCGACCTCTCCGTCGTTGAATCGACCAATCATGTGGTAGTCTTCGTTCGCATCAGGCTTGACGTTAAGTCTGAGCGATGAGCCGAACACGTAAGGGATATCCTCCATGTGCGTTGCTCCCAACCACGTGAGGTTCTTCCCCCATCGAGAATGAGATGGCACGTGATCCATGACGAAAGCATAGACATCCCTACCCGTCTCAGATAGTCGATTGCTCAGAGTAATAGTGGGGCATTTGTGGAAGCTGTCGCCTATGTACCGGATGATTGCAGGCGCGTAGTCCGGTTCTTGGCTTTGCAACTACGCAAAAATCAAAGAGAATCATAGGAAGTTTGCGATGTATAATATTCAAAGTCACATAAACTTGTTTTCATGAATACACATTATTATTTTTTCTAATTAGTATTTCCTGCGTAACTTATGTAGGCCTAAGGCTTCAACCTTTTTCCAGGTACGTACGGGGTGTAATCACCCGTGGTATTTTTTTTTTAATACACGTAAGGAAGACCTGGCCAGACAGTTTAGTTCTTTAGAGCATATAAAACAATATTGTGATATAATGGCGTATCTCTATTTAGAATAAAGTGAAAAACGAATGTTTAGATAGTCCTCGTATATAGTGACATTGATGATTACGATGTTGAAAGTAATAAAACGATAGCGATTATAATTACGATCAAAATACTGGGAAGACCACCCCCCCCCCCCCCCAAATGACTTTAATACCTCTTCATCGGACATAAAAACACTAGCAATCATGTCCAGTAGCAGAGAATCTTGGATTCCCGTCTGTGACATCATAATCCGTGGGAAAAGGGAGGAGTTCACAAATGGACGCCCTGTGCCCTGGATACCGGTAATACCAGGAATGAGGTGTAAAGACCCTTCACTTTCGAGACAGCCGATGATAACACTGGCAGGATTGAATTTTCCTTCTCTGGTCAGCTGAAGTGGGTCGCCTGGCAAGAAATGGTCATCGGCAACGGGACGAAAGAAGTACTTTGAAAACAGTGGGAAGGTCTGTGTAGAGAGAGGGAGAGAGGGAGGGAGAGATTAATAATACAGCATGTAGTCAGAACTTATAGACTTCTACCTTCATCATGGGCTACGTTCGCACGCCCGACTCAATCGACGGTGTGCCAACTTAATCGCATATTCTGCTCAAATGCACACACTCGCCCAAAACAATCAATAAATCGCCAAATGTCTGCGAGAATCTTCAGCTTATTGAAGGAGGCAGTCTTAAGCAGGAGAAGGAGGAGGAGAAGAAGAAGAAGAAGAAGAGATGAAACTGTAACACGACTGTACAATGAAAGCGTTTCTTGCGATTCCATTCCTGTCAATGGTAGCTTGGATTTCATGTGGTGATTGACTATTAAGAAGGGATGATCCTCACAGGAATTGCGAGTAAATTCCAAGTTCAGTCACCATCTTCTGTATGTATTAATTTTATTGTGAGGATGTAGGCCTACAATGTACGTGTAGTATACAATGCTTATTCTATTTTTTTTAACTTTCCTTGCTGTTGGTGAGTCCGTTTTGTTTTCTTCAAATTTGAGACACATTACCAAGATAAAAATCGATAAATAATGTTATTCAGGACATGTTCAAACTGCTTTAAAACTAGGCTAACTAATGTCGTGACAGAAATATGACCGAATTACACTTTAACAGCCAAGTAAATTCTCGTTACAAAAAGCGAATAGGCCTAAAGATGGGTGGAGCTCCTACATTTGATAAAAAGAAAAGGAAAAAAAAACCAAAATAAATATACCAACGCTGCAGATATCTTACTCCCTTATATGCCGCAAAGAAGTTTTCCAGTGACGTCTTACGAAGACATTGCAATAGATCCTCAGAGCGAGCAGTCGAGCAGCCCATTTCCTTTCCGAACTCAAATGCCGCATCTACTGCCTCCTTCTTATCTAGGTGATGAGTCCATACAGTATTTAATGCACCGCTCTGTATGGAAAAGGGGATTTCGGCAAGGAATATCGATAAAACGTTCCAGATTATGAAGAAATCGATTAACATTTCAGGCATGTAGCTCAACTTAACAAACTAATTGCACTGACGACATGGGTTGGCTTAAGTCCGTTATCCACATACGTTTTTGTCCAAGCGAAAGACGGTGTCGGGTAACATTGTATATCTTGAGACATAATTATGCAAATAAGACTCTCTAGCAGCTGTATATACAATAGGTAGCTGGCCTTTTAAAATGCGGATGAAATTGACAAGTAAAATTTACATGATTATTAACAATATAAAAAGTAACATGATTCAGTGGAAAGATTTCAAACACCTCTGTATAATGTCAGAATTCCAGCAACAAATGTCAATATGTTTTGTGAATCGCCAGTGAATATCTGATAAGCACTTCAAGAAAGATGTACTCAGTTTCTGTAAGGTTATCTTAAAAGTAACGACCTGCTAAGTAATAACTAGAAATCCATGTAAGGCCCCAAACAATGTTTATGATGACTCAAGCAGTGAATAATATAATAGTCATGATCTTATTACACCATTATGATAAATTTGATAAAGGAGAGAATAAATTGATGACACACCTGCATGATTGCTCGTGAGAATAGTCCAGCGCTCATGGCCGATATGAGATGCATATTGACACTGGCCGAGCCTGCACTCTCGCCAAAGATGGTCACTTGGGTCGGATCGCCACCAAAAGCTACGAGAAAGCGATATACGCATAAAGATATAAACACAGGTAACTAATGTCGTAATAACATTTAAACACATACACACTTCAAAGAGTGTGAAAGGCAAATTCATACAACGCATACCATAGAACAACCACCTGACCATGGTCTACATGACATTTTTGTAAAAACAAGCAAACCAAACAAATTAAACAATGAAACTCACAAAGAGGTTTGTTCTTGTATGGGACCTACTTTGTTTTGTTCTTTGATATTTGACGAGAATATCAAGCCCATCACAGAGTCATTGTATTTTTTCTGCTTTATCTGCTTTCGCACCTTGAAAACGTCTTCATAATAGGCTGTACTATTTCTGAAAGGGAGTCGAAGCTTTGCATGGCCTTTTCTCTTGCGACACTGGAAAAGAGATTCCATGTTATCTATGAAACCAATTGCCGTTAATGATGTCTAACAGCCAAGTGTGAATTAGGCCTCATTACCGTCTTTGATGGCCCCACACCTCTCCAACACCACTGTCAAACAGCTGATATCATTGGAAGTACCTGAGTATTTCATTGGCCCGTTCACCGTTACGAACAATAAATTGACGTCGCAGCGCCGCCATGTTACAAGTTACACTCTGTGCCGACTTGCATACATTAATTTTCTAGAAGAGGAGGCCGTCACCAAGATCACGCGATGTCGTGAGCTCCGTTCACAGGTGCATGTGAGATGTGTGTGGCAAGATGGCGCCATGGAGGCTTCAAAGCGATTGACCTATGAAATATCCAGATTTCCAAATCAACAGGTGATCAGTGTGTCAAAACCTATGAGTGTACCTTGGATGTAAGTCTGTACCCAGACAAGAGCCTGACGCTGGTCCCAAAGACCGAGATTGGCTGGTATGGTGTCGTCGCCTATGAAAGAAAGAAAAAAAAAAGAAGAAAGAAATGAAAATGAATACAGATAGAAACAAAGCCTACAAAACATTTCAAGGCAAGAAAGTTAAGGATCATTGATACGACTGATGTAATCGAAATGATTACTGTGTTGGCTAATTAAGAAATTGTCGAACTTACAGACTGAGGGGTGACGACGCAGCGATTAGGTATAAGACATAATGCTCCGGTTGTTTGAGGATCGATCTCTGATCCACTGACAGCTTGTGAAGATGCCAAGAAATGTCAGAACGTCGCAACATTTCGATAATCTATTCATTTCTTTTAATCAAAATGTTTAAAAAGACATATAGAGAAATCAGACTTACCCGTTGTCAGAAAACCTAGAGGTCCAAGTCTGTAGTTAATTGTCACCACGATGACTTCTCCAAACGCGGAGAGAACAGTTGGTATTGATTCTGGTAGCGACCCAGAACCGAAATGGTATCCTCCTCCATGAATCCATACCATTACAGGAGCAGAAGTAGGCTATTCATACAAAGAAGAATGGACACATATTATTAGTATATGCCTAATAGATACAGCGGGTAGAAATTGAAGAGAAGACCGTTAAACACGGGTGGCCACTAAGACAGGTTTGACTGTGTATGATGAAAGGAACTGCAACGTTGTGATTTTCGGGATTACTGCTTGCGAATAAAGACCAAATTACTCCAAGTGCCAATATAATATGACCCTGCAGCAATGGCAGGGCACGTCGAGTTATCGTAGTCTTTTAAAATGTGTGTGCGGAGGTGGCCTCAAAGACTGTAGTACGAGAGAAAGTGTGGTGGACTGGGCTGGTCACTTAGCTTCAACTACTCCTCTCAGGCCATGGGGTGTAGTAAAGGTGACATCCGGACGGAAGGGGGATGGGGGGGGGGGGATTTGACGAAATCTCTTGGGTTTGGATTTCTACAAAAAGTGTGAATGTATGTATGTATGTGTGTGTGGATGGGAGGGTGTGGGTGTGTGCGTGCGTGCGTTTTGGACGTTAAAGGCATAGTTTACCATTTGCAGATGAAACAAAAACCCAGCATTGGTGCTTTAAACTAGTTCTAAAATGCGAGTTAGGGAAAGAAACAACCACTGTAAAAAACTGAATCCGTATAATCGATGTTAAGTATTGTTAAATACACAAAATGTGAACAATAGTTATAATAAGAATACTTCCAGATTAAACCGTCTACAGTTACGGTTTATTGAGAAAAATACTGATATCTCCATATATTTTAGGCTTTATTGCACAAATTTTATATGGTAGGTCGTTTTGTGATACAACAGACCTACACATATGCATCAAATGTGATATCTTGAACATTTTTAAAATCACTGCTCCCAAAGGTAAACTGGACCTTTAACGACGTTGGGACGCAGATCCTAATGACACTCAGTTTATGAAAGAGAGGACAAAATATAAATGACTTCTCCCTAAGCTACATAAAAAACAAAAGCCTTATCCAGACTTATTTGGAAATTGGTAATGAAGGATATTAGAATGCAAAGAAGAACAATACGCAGTATCAAATTCTTACAAATCTAGGAACCATAATGACTATGGGAGTGAACCTATGATATACTAAACTATAGTGTCATATACAATGGATGTGCGTGAGCTTCAGACAGCCACAACACAAACGTTGTAAACAGATGATCAGATAAAGGAGAACGTTAGGAGATTCTATGGGGTAGTATCTCATATAAAGGTTCCTTTCTTTCTTTCAGAAGATCGAAAAGAAAAAAAAATTAACAGGAGTGATCAGTGTGCATGACACCAAACGCTCTTGACCTTTGACCGGAACAGTTTTGTACAATAGAAACCTGAGCCAAATTCCACCCCACTAAATAGATCAGTTGGCTTTGACAAAGGGAGCGACTGGAAAAATACCTAACATCATTTTACCCCCACCCCACCCCTTTGGATTCATACCGCGATAGGAGCTTGTTCAGTGACATGCATGGCAGAACTGGAATACGTGCAGTGTATATAATACTGGCTGACGCTTATACAGATGGAAATAATTGAAATCTCCAATACTTACGACTGCTTATAAAAACCGGCCTATTTTACGTGCCCTAATAATCATGGTTCTTTATAAACTATACTAATCATTTTTATAGGGCCTATCCTGACATGTCTGATTTACTGAAGCCGCGTGAATACTACAAAAGCGAGTAATTTGCTGACGAAATAGAACGTTAGCAAGGCCTGTTCTGCTGCATGCACCTGCTTGGTACTTATTTTTCAGAAGGTTTGATCGCTGGTTTGCTTGTTTCTGACACCTTGTTCATCCACCATAATATCTGTGGCATATTTTTGAAATACATGAGGCAGTTTACACAATTACTGTGAAGCTCAGAATCTAAATAACAATAATAGTAATAATAATAATAATATTAATGATAATAATAATAATAATAATAATAATAATAATAATAATAATAATAATAATAATAATAATAAATATACGCAATAAAAGCCGGAATTTGGCCATTTGGTTAAATGAACTTTTAATGACTAGGATTTAAAAGCACCACATTCATTTGTAGGTATCAAAAATATTAATCAGCGTTCCTTGTAGTCACTGTAGCTATTGCCATTGCCATATACTCAAGTAAAGGCAATACGGTAAGAATGATTTCAAAATCAGCATCAGCTGCTAACATTTATAATGTTATCCATTGTCTCTGCTTAATAGGAAACCTGTGTCAACCTTTCTGCAATCATGAAAGTCGTTTTGATGGCATCACAAAAAACTTACCTTAGGATCAGGTGAAAAAATGTCTAGGTAGAGGCAATCTTCCGATTGCTCTAAATCCACCTGGAAGAATAAACTTTGAAGCTGCGGGCATGCCACTGACTGCCTGGTTCCGTCCACTCTTCCAGCAAGAGACATCGGAACGGGCAGGCTAAAGCGGAGAGGCCCAACCGGAGGTTCGGCATAGGGGAGACGTGTGTAAGCTAGCACCGTCTTGCGAAAATCCGGGAGCTGGTAAGGCCGAATGTTGATTCTTCTTCCAACTATCGTGGCTTTGGAAGTCTGGACAGTAGGGTGGTCGGTCGAGTCAGCCACGACGATGGCCAACAAGAAGATCACATCTAGGGCTACGGCCAAAACACTGCTCTTATCTCTTTTTGATGCCATTTTGAAAGGTAATGGTTACTATTCGGTTCGTCGCACACGCAGCTGTATGGAATATATACAGTAATTTAGTTCAGTAATGTGTTACAACGTTACTTCACTATGGTAAGCATAATCATAGAGAAAATAATCCACCACTAATATTTTCCTCTGAAATATTAATTGAAACCCCAGATGGCCAACAGAAATAACCTTGGTATTCAGCGGAATTAAGAAGTCCAAATTTAGGATAGAAAACAAAGTGATTTGCACAGCATCAGAACCATACGTCGCTGTTGGCTCACTGTGTGCAATGTGTTGCCCATAAATGAAATCTGCAGTATAGCAGACATGCAAACTAGTCTATATACCAGCTCCGTATTACAATTTACCAGACCTAGATAAGAATTGAAGACCTGAATATAAGGACGACCCAAGTCCAATTTTTGGCCAAATTCAGTTTGACATGGGAAATTGTAGCTTATGCATGGACTCATCTTGTGTATAAATGATAAATCCTAATTACCCCCGGAAGCGCCTGAAATGAATGAGTTAAATCTTATATTATTGTAAGAATGAAGGACTTGGGTCATTCTTACATTCATAATATAGCGCCTTCTCTCATCCTTCTCTCATCTCTATAGCAGAATATCATGTATATGAATCAAAGAACGACCCAAGTCCACCACACAAAATGGCCTCTCCACAATTAATGTAAATGTTAATTGTCATAATAATATATGTTCTAATTTGTATATACAATGTTGCCTTCCCATCACAGTTAAATAGAATATTAATCGACAAAATATAAAAGATATGAAGTTTTTTTTAGTTTATTCGAAATGGTCTTCCATGGACTTGGGTCGTTCATATATTCACATACTCAATTGTTATTAGTCTAGGGACAATTTCTTCATTTTACCTGATAAATCAATAACATATACTGTGATGCGGACAATATTTGGCTTTGTCAGTTTTGCTATTTCAATGTTTTGGGTTTCCGATAGAAGAAAGAGAAACATAAGGGAAAGATGTTGACAGCGATAACGATGCTTAGGAAGAATCTGACATTGTTGAACTTAAGTCAATGAGAGGTTATCAGATCTACCTGCAATAAAGATCTAAAGTAAAATCCAGAACTTTGAAGTTGAAACGAAGATACAAATCGATTGTATTCAAGCAAAACACAAGCCATATAAGACGAAAAAAATAACCTCAAGCACTGCTATATTTAAAGGACGGCATGGAACGGTGAATCGCGGGAAAGATTAGTTTTTTTTTTATCTCTGAATATGTGTTCGGATGAGAAAATAATGTAATTAATCACTATCAAGATGAAAATAATGAATAGAATTAAGTGTTTGATTTTCTATGGAGGCGAAAATATAAAACATAAAATTAGAATATCTTCAGATCATAAACAGTGAGGAGATGGAACTATCAATCCTGTTTGGTTTATTGCGCGCAGAGAATTGTGCGGAAAGGAATATTACGTAATATGAATGATTAAAAATGAACGGAAAGTAATATACATAGTATGGAGAACTGCAACCGCTGAGTAAATGACACCTCTGTAAAATCGAGGTACTAGTATTCGCAGTTTTCTTGAGGTGAGCCCCTATGAACTTGCTTCAATTGAAGAACTCCATACTCATTTAGGATGTAGATCCCTTGATTGTAGACTTGATTGCATTCTAAATAACATGTTTTCAATTACAGTGTTGTGTAAATACAGTCAACATAGTCGCTGGCTTAGGTCTAATGCCAAATCATCTCTCTCTCTCTCTCTCTTTCTCTGAAAAAGTAAATAAAAAATGAAAAAAAAAATCAACATTGATTACTGCAAGTGACCTTTTCCTTATGGCGATGCTCTTCAATAGACCGGTTTACTAATGATATGCATAATGACGTCAACCCCACGCGACCCTAGTAATTGTAACTAAGTCGGGCAAGCGAAATAAGCGCGGACGCGCGCGCCACACTGTTTTTGCATTCACGCGTGTATTGTCTAGGTTGCGGCCGTGTGCAAAATTAAAGATCTGTGCATACATTAGTAAACCGGCCTATTTAGTGGTGTTCTTTCGAAATCAAAATTATTTGATAACTTTTTATCTTGTTGACATAATTTTTATGCTGATTTTTTACTGATATCTTCTTATTCTCCATTTCAGATCTATAGTTAGGATTTTATGATTCATTTTTATTTATGTAAATTGTATTTTAATTGATTTAATTATCCAAGTTGATATTCTTGTGTAGTTTCTATTCTCTCGGGACACCATGGAAGAACAGCAGTATTCTTGAGGATACATTTGAATTGGTAATCCCTCCGCATTCATGTATGTTTGTTATGTACTGTATCTGCATGCTTTATATCTTAAGATTGTTTTATTCTTCTATTGTTACTCTGCTCTTTGTTATGTACTGTATCTGCATGCTTTATATCTTAAGATTGTTTTATTCTTCTATTTTTACTCTGCTCTTTGTATTACTCTCCGTCTAATCCTTGAATAAATACAAATACAATAAACAGATACCCACATGATCTTATGCGTGCACGTCACGAGACCGATACCCACGAGTCATACAGCCTACAAGTCATACAGCTCCAAGCCATACCGCTCACAAGTCATACAGCCCATGAGTTTGACACTATAAGCCAACAAGGCCCACGAGAACTACGAACTACGCGCCGTGTTGTATCTGTCGAACTCATGAGCTGTATGACTCGTGAGCTGTATGACTCATGGACCTGTTTTCCATGTCGAACTCGTGGCCTGTATGACTTGTGGGTGTCGGTCTAGTAGGATGACCCCAATCTTATCTCCATACGTTCATTCTCTGATAATGCACATTTAAAGTATGCATAATACGCATGTTCAAGTTCAAGTTAAAATTTATTCGTTTTTTTCCACAATATATAAACATAAGTCTCACTTTCTTGAGTCACAAAAAACAATGCGTACAATTTGTACAGAGAAAGCAACAATAATGAAAAAAAAAATAACAGTAGTGATACATTGCAATAGTTGTATACTGTGTGAGAAAAAAAAAAACGGAGGGACCCACTTAAAAGACAATGCTCCTCTTGTATCAAAAGATTGTGCAAAAATTGAATTGAATTGAAAAAAAAGCAGCAAATCAGCACAAAAAGTTTGTGACAAAACAAGTTTGGCAGCCCACTAAGAGACAGACGGACAACCAGTTACGCACAAAAAAAACAAACAGAGAATGAGCATAAGACAAGACTGGGACAGCAACAAGACTACTTGTAGGGAAAAAAGTGACTAAACGTCACGAGAGGAAACAAGACTACAGCGTGATAAAGAGGTAACAGAATAGGCAGGAATATGCAACAAAGACAACGATCCTCGGAGGTTTGAGGAAGAAAGAGAAGAAGAAAAAAAAAGAATATAGAACAAACCCTTCAACTTACAGACAAACCTTAAAGCTTAGGCAATAATAACAATAATAAAAAAGAACGGCAATGCAGATATTGCGGACGGGTAACTACCTAAGCCTATAGGCTCACCTGATTTTTGAGAGTCGTTATTATAAGATTGTAAAAAAAAACAAACAAACAAACTTTAATCTCCTTTTAAATGAGTATATAGAAGGAGAAGATTTTATATCATGATTCAGGGAATTCCAATAATTTGGTTCAGTGTAAATAAGCGTATTCTTTGCTAGAATCGTTCAAAGAAATGGTTAATGAAACTCGTTAGAGCGTCGGGTGGGGTAAGTATGGAATGATTGATTTTTTTTTTTTTTTTGAACATAGAACCAAAGATAGGTGGGAGTAAGCTGTTATCATTAATATACATAAATTGACGTAAATTAAATGAAAATAATTCGTTGATTTTTAACAGCTTAAAACAGTCAAACAATGCATTTGTATGTGAACGTGTTGGAGAATTGGAAATGATAGGAAAGCTTTCTTTTGCAGTAATAACTGTATTCAGCAGCGTCTGATGAGTGTTGCCCCAAGCTAAAATTCAATAATTAAGGTAAGAGAGTATCAAAGAGGAGTATAACACTAATGAAGTCTTTTCAGGAATATAAAATTTCAGTCTGTACATAACACCTGTATTACGAAAATAATTTTGTAGATGATATTATGATCAATATGTATTTTCCAAGAAAGTTTATTATCTACAAAAATACAAAGAAATTTAAAATATGACACACTTTCTAAATTACAATCATCCAGAACTATTTCTGAATTTAAAGAATCAACAGTATTACTGAAAAGCATATATTTTGTTTTTTGAACATTAAATGATAATTTGTTAGCTCTGACCCAGTTGGTCACTTTTTCAATTATGTATTAACTTGTTGAACAAGAACATCAATATCATTATGGGCAGGAAAACCGCTGGTATCATCAGCAAAGTGTATAAAAGAAAGTAACTCTGAAACAGAGGAAAAATCATTGATATATAATGTATGAATAACAGCGGCCCTAGAAGACTTCCCTGTGGAGCGCCACACTTATCATCTCTTATTACTGAGTTATTATCTCTAATTGAAACAAACTGTTTTCTGTTAGCTACA
The DNA here is from genome assembly GCF_964275005.1 of Diadema setosum. Classification (NCBI taxonomy): domain Eukaryota; kingdom Metazoa; phylum Echinodermata; class Echinoidea; order Diadematoida; family Diadematidae; genus Diadema; species Diadema setosum. The sequence goes on along the minus strand of NC_092690.1, from coordinate 36,158,943 downwards.
TAACTCTTGAACCACTCCAAGGCCTTCCCGCGTATTCCATAGTGCGATAACTTGTGGAGTAAAATGCTGTGATTGATTGTATCGAAGGCCTCGGAGAAGTCCAAGAATAGAATGGTTGTCAGTTGCATTAACAACTTTATCAATAAAATGAAGAACTGCGTGGATGTTACCACGTTTTTTCTCGAAAAACAAACTGACAATTTGTGAATATCTTGTGCACATTAAAAAAAATAGTTCTGGTGGATATTATTTTTTTCTAAAACTTTCGACAATGAAGATAACAAAAGATTGGACGATAATTGCGGACAGCCATATTATTACCTTTCTTGAATATTGGAATTACTTTAGCCAATATCATTTTATCAGGAAACATACCATCAGAAATTGACAAATTAAAAATGTGAGCCAAGGGATCTGCTACTGATGATATAACTCCTTTAAGGATACAATTATCTATATCATAATAACCGGAACTACGTTTGTTTTTAAAGAGGATACAATGTCGATAATCTTATATCTATTTGTTGGAGTTAAAAAAATAGAATTGTGGTTACATTGGCCTAGGAATTCAGTAAAGTTTTGTTCTGTAGCCGGAATACCATGAGCAAGCGTTTCACCTATTTTTGAAAAATAAGAATGAAAAAAAAAAAACACACACACAAACATTTGCAATATCAACAGGGTCATTAATTATTTCATCATTCCACTTTATTTCACCAATTTCTGTTTTTTTTTTATTCGAAATAATCATACCCTGTTTTAAAACTTTTCAGGTATTCTTAATATCAGACGTGAATCTCAACAGCTGCTGAGAATAATACATTTTCTTTTCCAAACGTAAAATCCTGGTTACAGTGTTTTTATATGATGTATATCTGTTCTTTGTTCGTTCATTTTCTTTCATTTTGTATTTATAATACAATTGAATTTTTCTATCAATTGTATTATAAATAGACTTTGAAATTCATGGTAACCTAGGTGTCTTTTTATAATCCATTTTACTTTTTTTTTCTGCACGTCGGTGCAGAATGTTATTCTAATGCCTGTCCTCTTATACAATACAAATATTTACAGCTTTGACACTTTTACCAAGAAATGTCTTGTGGTAAAGAACTAAAAATTATAAAAAGATCACCACTTTCAAGCAAGAATGAATATATATATATATATATATATATATATATATATATATATATATATATTGAAACAAGAGAGGGAAAACTGACCAGAAACAAATAATAAATGGCGAAATTGCTCAAAGTTTTCGCCTATATATATATATATATATATATATATATCAATATACATATACATTACGATTTACACTCAGCAAAAAAGAGAGAAAGTAAACACTTTCAAGTTCATCTGGCTAAAAATTATGTTTTGTATACCATGTTAAAGGTGATTTAATTTACTAGCTATCAACCTAGTATGTCATTGAAAAGGTTAACTTATTGCATGAGTGAACACATTCGGTTTTTCTCTTCCAAGGCACTAAAGTAAAAATTGCAAAATGAACAAGTTGTTATTCAAGTGTGTTTTCTCTTCCATACAATAATGAGAACAACAGACACATTCAACACAATAGAAATGCAAATTAATTTGCAAAAATCAACCTATGTTATGTCTCTGTAACCCTCCAAAAATAAAAAAGGCAAAAAATAATAGAGGAAAATGAAGAATCTTCTGTCAAATCCACAGTCAAAAGACATTAGAAATAATTATGGTAACAAAGAAAGTAAAATTTGAAACGTTATTCCAAATTACGAACATTTGAAATGATTTTGTTCCAGACTTTTTTTTCATGCATTCTTACATTAGTATTCCTTAATTAAAAGGTAAAATGAAGAAATTCTGTCGATTTTATCACCTGTACGGCTTACTCCCTATGTCATTTAAAGTTTGAATTGATGGAAAATGCTTATGTTCCACCTTTAGTTTCCCCACTTTGTTTTTGTTTTCAATATAAAGGGAAACAAGGGAAAGGAAACTTATTTCTGCTGTTTCATTCATGTAACTCATTGCGTTAAATTGGTCTTTTGTTATCATTGCTATCTTGGAGGGCATTTGCAGATGAATTTCAATATGTCCAATTCTGCAATTTTTACTTTTTTGCAAAAATGAATGGGTTCACTCATGCGTAAAATTTCCCTTTGTATAAACATAACAGGTTGGTAGACATTATCAAAATCTTCTATGAAAAATATTAATTAGAAAAGGTGTTTACTTTCTTTTTTCTTTGCTGAGTGTATATATATATACATATAAATACAAACATAATATACATATAATTACATGTATATATATATATATATATATACCGGGTGTCCAAAAAAAAAAAAAAAGCGGAACGGTGGATTTTCAGTACTTTGTGTTCTAAAAGTGATATACTTTTTGACATAATTCGAAAGAGCATCTTCCGCAGAAGACAATGATTCCAAAATCATCAAATTTAGTTGAGTACTTTTTATTCTACGCCAATTTCTGAAAATGCAGTCATTTTCAAATTTCGCCTGATTTTTGCGACTTATGAGATCATAATTTGAGTGCGATACGCGATCCTAACGGTGAACATTGTGTAAGCTCGGTGATCCATGTCAACAAAAGATAAAGCTTTCACATTGGGCACGGGCCAGGAAAAAACAGTGTGTGTGTGTGCGCGCGCCCAATATGAAAGCGTTATCTTTTATTGACATGGATCAACGAGCTTACACAATTCACCGTATGGAACGCGTGTCGCACCCAAATTTTTATATCATAAGTCGCAAAAAATTGAAAATGACTGCATATACAGAAATTGGTGTAGAATAAAAAGTACTCAACCAAATTTAAAGATAATATAAAGTTTTGGTATTATCTCAAAAGTTTCCCTGAATTTCCTTGTCTTAGTTTGTGTTTTAGGTTAAAGTACCTTTCATATAACTAACACTGTGAGACTTACTCGCCCCAAAGTGCTCTCATGTCTTAGTAATCATTCAATAATGGTTTCGTACCAGAGCTGCCGCCGTACGGCGGCGGCGAGGTAGTACACGTATTGTGCGAGATAACTGCGACCAGCAGCGTGCAGTCCCATACGCATACTGTGTAGCTAACTGCGACCACAGTGGGAGAGCTACACTGAATGGACGGCCAGCGCATGCGCACACAAACATCTTATCAGTTCATGGATTTGAAATTTGTTCGCATGTTACTGTGATGTGTGCGTATGCGCTGGTCGTAGTAATCAGTGTATGTAGCTCTCCCAAGGTCCTCTCGACAGAGTCACATTCAGTCATCAATTCGAAAAGAAAGGGACTATTGGCAGAACCAAACGTTGCTCGAATCCTGTTTTCAAGACTTCAACTTAATTGATAAGTCTTCAAATTGAAGAATTTTGTGGATTTTAAGTTAATATTTACCCGCGATACTAAATCTGTCATGATCCTGAATGCTACAATGCGAAGCCCCATTCGCTATGCGTATGGGGCATGATTACTAAGAAATGACAGCACTTTGGGGCGAGTAAGTCTCACAGTGATAGTTATATGATAGATACTTTAACCTGAAACACGGAAATTCAGGGAAACTTTTGAGGTACCAAAACTTTTTATCTTTAATGATTTTGGTATCAGTGTCTTCTACGGAAGGTGGTCTTACTAAAGATGTCAAAAAAACAAATCACTTGTAGAACGCAAGGTACTGAAAATCCACGGTTCCGCTTCTTTTTTTTTTTTTTTTTTGGACACCCGGTATATATAAACACACACATATATATATATATATATATATATATATATATATACAAACATAATATACATATAATTACATGTATATATATATATATATAAACACACACATATATATATATATATATATACAAACATAATATACATATAATTACATGTATATATATATATATATATATATATATATATATATATAAACACATATATACAAGTGCCTAGTGATTTGTACCTTGTGTTCTTGCTTCAGACAATTGTCAGACCAGTTCAGACATGAAGATTGAAACTGGTGAGAAAAGTGAGCAATATGAGAATAGCGTTTTAACAGTGTGGTAAGGCACATGATAGCAGACAAATGCGGTTCAAATACTTTTTACATAGGGTAGTATTTGAATTTGAATTTGAATTTTCAATTTGTTTTCATATTTCTTGATAAAAAATACATCCCATAGAACGAAATTAAATAAAATACATGATATCCAACATAAATGGAATATTGAAATGAAATATATAAAGCTTATAGTGGTTGATCTATGAAAGTTGGAATCTGAGAACGAATGCTAAAGAAATGTAAAGGAAGCGAGCTTGTTGAGCGTAGGTCCCAATTAAAATCGAGCTATAAAGCTTGAGATGAGGAGCACGGGTACAACAAACGTCCGAAACATAGAGAAAAGGAAAATAAGAAATAGAAATATACAGGATATAGCAAATTCTTCTCTGATGCAAGTTTGGGGGACGGATAAGCCACATGCTGTGGGCGGATGAACGCGCGTGTGTTCGTGTGCATGTGTATGTCCCTCAATATTTCAAAATTTGCATGTTGTTATTTCATCTTTATCACTTCAGTTCTCATGACAACGTATTTTCACCACAAGGTTCCACAATTTTTGTTACTCTTCTCAGTTAACTTTGTTTTGCTTATGAAACCGTATTCTCTGTTGCCAAGGAAAGTAGAATGTCCATGTTATTTTCCAATAATGAAACAAAGTTTGAATTGAATTGAAATAGTGTGCAGAATAATTACAAGACACAGTATACCAAAATCAAACCTAGCACTTCTTCATTTTTCTCTTTGTAAAACAAGGTTTTCTTGTGGTATTTTTTCGCGATCACTCCGCTGTTTACTGACTCGACGAGGGTGCTCTTTAAGTCCATTCCACCTATCTCCTGTTCGAAAATATTCTCTCTTACTGTAATGATGATGTGTCCTCCTGAAATGTAAAGAACGAACAAAAGATGTTTATGAGAGATTGAACAATTGATTGATTTATTGACTCTATTTCATCACGGATAAAAACGTGCTTTTAGCTGTTAACTGGTTTTCAGCAAGACCTCGAACATTAATATAAAGCGTGTCTTCACAAACAGATTTAATAATCATCAGAAACGTATACGTAACATGAAGAGTATATACAATAAGCAAAAGAAGTCAAAATGACGAAAAGAATTATACATAAATATACAAAGAGTTGAAAAATGGGCAATCACTATATCACAGTGCAAACCGATTAAGACGTTTAAAAATGGTGGACGAGCGTTTATCAAGACGGGGGGGGGGGAGGTGAAATGAATTGACAGACCCGTCTGTTGCAAATTTTTGCAATCATAAAGCTCTTTTCTTGATTTCTGTCATAAATAATCTGATATCAATAATTGTCCTAAACTTTATAGGGAGATCATTAAAGACCTTAGAAGTTGAGTATAGTGCATTTTTTTCTTAGAAAATTGGTTCGTGGTTTTGTGAGAACAACAGTGGTATTATCGTTTGTAATAAGACCGAGATCTATGAAACAAGACAGCGAGATTATAGAGCAATTTAAAGATGATTGTCAAGGTCTGAATCTCCCGATGATTTTTTAATGCTTTAGACATCAGTGGTACTATACAGAGCTTCTTTATTGGTTCGAGGCCATCATTGTAAACTGTTCTCTCTACTTTCTATCCAATTAATGTGAAAAATTATTTCTCTTTGTCATTAATAATTTGTACCATTTTGTAATATTCTTGTCCCCACCGCTGTAATGAGAATTAAAATAATGATAACTAGAGAAGCACTCTGAGAGCGCAGACCTCCGCCAAGCATGCAGCTCATATCCACCACTGATCTTCTTCCCATAGAGATATCAGTGATTTCCACCCATACGTATTTATGGCACTGTGTGCTGAAAGTCGCCGGATTTCCCAATATGTGAGAAGCCTTAGTTTGTTACGTCATAAACCGTCAGCTGCACGGCGCGCCTCGCCCTAGCAGAAACTGGAGCACGCACTTTATAGTGCGCGCATGCAAACCTCCAATACGCGCAGCCTGAACTCCCAAGTCCATTGACCCTACCTGCCAAAATATCAGACATCCTTCATAAATTCCCCCAAAATTCTCGGATCACTGCCAAAAGTTCCTCGTTTGTTACTTGTGTCACTCTCAACCTTTCCTGCAAGTTTCATCCCAATCCGTTCACTACTTTTTGAGTTATTTTGCACACGGATAATCTAACTAACTAGCAAACCAACGGTAACGAAAACATAACCTCCCCCCTTGGCGGAAGTAATAATAATGAAAATGATAATAGTAATGATAATAATAAAAGAAGAATTACAATGTATGGTCTTTTTAATCCAAACCTAGTCTTGTCACTTTTACCACTAACCTGCTAAGGTCATTTTCATCACCCAACCATAATGGGATTCGCGTCATGGATGTTTTCAGCTGCACACGACTGGTGCCGATCTCCAAAATACAATTAATGTCCAAAATTATTTTTATCTTTGCCACGAATAATTTGTAACATTTTGTAATATTGTTGTCCTCACCGCTGTAATGATAATGATGGTAATAATAGTAACAAAAATTTACGAGTGGAACGGAATTGTAGTTAAACACCTAATGAAATCAAATAACCAAAGCATATAGCTAACTTAACAGTTTAACCCTTTCATGGTGATCCCTTCAAAAGGACATTGATATTGCATTATCATAACATTACATTAAAGAACCCAAGGCAGTTAAGGTACAAAATCTTATGTAGTATACATGACGATCCTTTAAAATATTTTTGTACATTCACTATGTAACATTGAAATTATAGGAAAATATCCAGCGTGGAGGGTGATGTGATACTGTTATCTTCACACGAACCGGTGGAATGCTTCAGCTAAAAATGCAGCATATAATGTTATATTGCACGTCACCTTGTCGTTTGTGAAGTTATTTGCGATAAATTCCCGAAGAATGTACACATTCTAGACCTTGTTCTGGTAAGCAATATGTAGGTAAACATAGACAGAATAAATCTTTTATCTAAGCCAGCTTCCATCATGAAATGAATTCTTCATCCACTTTGTATTCAAAACTACAAATGAGATCCTGCACAACAAAACCGATAAAAAGTCGCCAGATGTAGATCTTTAGTTGAGAGCAGATTCTTAAAGAGCAGACTCTAAGCTTTAAAATGATTCATAACTTAATTCAAATGCACTCTCCTAACATACCTAAATACCAGAAGGAAATCACATACTCTTCAAAAGTGTGAACTGAAAAAAGAGGCTCTAAAGTACAGGGTCTATTCAAGCGCTCAATCTTTACCAAGCCATGCTAGCTGTGTCTTGAAAGGGAGAAGACACAGGATGTAAACCACTGAAGCAACAACAATAATGGATTATCAGATTAAGCTAAAATTGAACATGTTCTATAAACACATTCTGTTCAGGATTGATGCCAACTTTCAAAGCAGTAGTAGAGTTGTCCTTTCAAAAGTTATCAGACTTGAAAGTGAAGAGTGTGTAAACGATTTCAAGAAATTAAGAGGGATTTTAAGACATACCTGATCATTCTATTCGCTCCCCCAAAAATGGGCTGAAGAAAAAGTCCTGAAAATACAGTTTCCCATTCATATTATCATCCCAAATTAAAATGAAATAATATAGAAGAAGGATAGCTCTTTTAAGAAATATAAGGAACTAATAATTGGCAATTTTCCTTTTTGAATCATCCCGTAAAATCAAGGTGTGCGACTTTTTCTTCGTTTTGTGATGCGCGGTCACAGGTAGTTCCAGTTATACATCCGAATGGGAGTGCTGATACCAAGAATTGAGTGGGATGCTTTCCAAGATGGGCCATAACACTGTCAAAATGACCACTGATTATTTTGTGTTCTTTTACACCTGAGATTGATTAATGATCCATGATAATTAAAGAATGCAGTCATAATGGGATGTGCGTCATGGACGTTTTAAGCACGTGACTGGTGCCGATCTCCACTTACCAGACTTCGTAAGACGTATCATCTCAGGCAGGCTGTCGCCTTTTAGGTGTCCTGGGGTAAAACAACCAACGCTATAAACAGCGTCGAAGTATCCTACATCATACATTGTAGGTCAGAGAGAGAGAGAGAGAGCGAAAGGAGATAAAAGCGAGAGAGAAAAAAAAAATTGGGTGACATACGAACAGACAATCACGACTTTCATTACTATCGTTATCATTATTATTCTGTCTGGTTGCCGTATCATTCCTGTGTTTAGGGGCTTTCTGCAGTGAAATAAACAAAATGATTGCTTAAGGTTGCCAATGTACCAACCAAGCTCAGTTTACTTCAATACCATTCTAAGACATGGATCAACAACAACAACAACATCAACAACCAATCCAAATTTAACAACATTTTCAGGTCGTTTCCTATGCTGTACATGGTATATATAGCCATCTACTTCACTATGGTGCATATGCAAATAAGCTTATTATGCTAATTACGCTATCTATAACACTTGCATCTTTCTGAATGGGAAAGTGGTGTTTTCCACTGTTTTCAGGCTGCCTGTATTAGAATTTACAATATATTACATATATCGTATACGCTCATTACATAATTATGCTAATTAGGCTAATTAAAAAGTTACCTAAGGATGCAAAGGTGGCAACCAAGTTGAATTTACTTCAACACTCTTCTAGAACACGAATCAACAAACAAACAAACACACACACACACACACACAAAACCAAAACCTTACATTTAACCACTTTTTCAGATCATGTTCACGGTCTAGGACACAGTGACTTGTCTGTAAACTTGACTAATAATTGCTGACCGTTTAGTCCAGAAACAAATTCATTACAATTATTGCTTACATTTTGTGTAATTAACATTACTAAACGTTGATTACACTGATGAACATTTTGACGTTTTTTTCTTTCAATCCACTAATGGTATAAAGAATGCCTTTAACACGTACATGAGAACTCGCGATGTTACAAACACATTAAATTTGTAAAGAGAGTGGCAAGAGCTTAAAAAGTAACTAGAAATGTCGCTATGGCGACTGGTATGCCTTCGCCATGATGCATGATTCTCCCAATATGTCTCTAGTACATGTGGACAATGTGTGAATACATTTTCACAAAATTTGCAAAATATCAAAATGACATGTTTGTCACAAATGTGTTGAATGTTCACCTTCCTTGACCTAGGTTTAATTGGATGAATAGGAGAGCATGTATTTGTTGATTTAAGGACTTTAACTTGACTTTGACCCTTTCATACGTTTATGCATTTAGTAATTTTCAAGGTATGGAGAAAAAGTGCAATTTCTGTATTGAATAGTAAATTGTTACCATTTTCATCTGGCCTTTGACCCTAAAATTCATAAGAGAATCACTGTCAGACAGAACATGCATAGTTTGAAGATGACTTGAGCCACTTCCAAGATATGGAGGAAGAAGCAAAGTTCAGCACTTTCACCTGATCTTTTACCTTTGAACTTCTTGGCCCCCCCCCCAAAAAAAAAAAAAAACCTTCCTTGAGAATCTCTATTGGGTAATACATGCATACACCAAGTTAAAAAAAAGACATAATCCTGCTGGCATTGCATACATACATGTATGAGGGAAATAATAAAATTTTGAAATGCTGCTCTTTATCTTTGACATCTGACCTTTGACCCCATGAACCCCAAATTCCCTAGATAATCACTGCCAGTCAGTACATGCATAATATGCTCCATGAAGATGCCTTGAACAATTTCAAAGATAAGGAGAAAAAAAAGGTGAAATTTCAACATTTCTACTTTGCCTTTTCACCTTTGACCTCACGACCCCAAACTTTCACCACAGAATCTTGATTGGGTAATACATTTATACAATAAGTTTCAAGAAAATATCTTCAGGCATTGCATAGATATTGGGGAAATAGTGAAATTTTAAGCATTTGACCTTGACCTTTTGACCTTTGACCTTGAGCATGTGCACCCAAAATTTGCTTGGTACAATTTCACCCCCTAGTACACATACATGCCAAGTTTCATTAGGGTACCTCAAAAGGTTTTTCAGTTACGCTGTCCACAAAATTCATTACGGACGGACAACCCGAAAAAATAATGCCTCCGGCACCACTTTGTGGCGGAGGCATAAAAAACTGTCATAGCGTAAGTTTAATGTTGTTGCATTCAATATACACATGACAAACGCTGACAATCTTACCATCTGCAAAGTGGAGTTGACTATCGCCGTCAAAACTGGCTTTTATCGTACTACTATAGACTTCTTTCTTTGATGCAATCGCTAAGCATTTCGCCGATATATCCAAGCCGTAAACGTTGCGGTATCCGTTGGCGTACATCTTTAAGAATGAATATCAACAAAATAATATGAACGTTTCACACAAATAGATAAGTTTTGTTACACATGTTACATACAGGTTTCATGACACACAAATACATGTTGAATTGTGTTCATTCATGATAAAATCAACACCACTTTCGCGGTAAAACGAATATCTAGAAACATTCCAAATATTTTAAAATAATTTGAGACCGTTCATCACAAAACGAACAAAAGGTCGCACCCCTTGATTTTACGTGAGGACTCAAAAAAGGTGAAATGTGTCAACCGTGTCAATATTGAGTTTGTCATATTTTCTGAAAGAGCTTTTCCTTTTTCTAGGTTATTCTTTTGGTTTGGGATCATAACATTGATGGGAAAGCGTGTTTCAGCAGTTTTCTACAGCCCTTTTATGGGGGAGTATAGAATGATCGGGTATGTCTTAGAGTCCCCTTTTATATTTGAAATGATTTACACACTCTTCACTTTCAAGTCTAATAAGTTTTGAAAGGATAACACTATACTGCTTTGAAAGTTGACATTAATCAATGAGAGAAAATAGGTAAATAGAACATGCTTAATATCAGTATAATCTCATAATCCCTTTACTGTTGTTGCTCCGCTGGGTGGCATCCTGTGTTTTGTCCCTTTCATTACACCGATAGCACGGCTTGGTAAAGATATTAATCGCTTCAATAGACGTTGTACTTCAGAGCCTCTTTTTCTGTTCACACTTTCCCAGATTGTATGCTTTCTTTCTAGACTTTAGATAGGTTAGAGGAGTCCATTTCATTTGAGCTATATACGTCATTTTAGAGCTGAAGGCCTGCTCTTTCAACTAAAAATCCATGTCTGGCGACATTTTGTTGGTTTTGTGGTGCAACGTCATATTTTTTCTTCTATTTTCTTCAGATTACTTGGATACGCCCATAAAAACCTTCCAAACCATGATTGTGGTTGTCGGTGACCTCATCTGTCAAACATTGCTAAAGTATTAATATGATTAATAAATGGCACTGGAATGCACCCTCCCCGAGACCGAGCATAACTTGCATGTTCCTTCGCCATGTCTTTTGTTAGTCACTCTGATATCACAGAAACATGCAAGTTATGGTGAGTTGAGGATAAGGTGCATTCCAATGTGCGTTACAACCCCATTAACTGCGTTCAGACGGAGGCAGTTTTGGTCGGAGTAACTTCGGAGGAAGGGTCGGAGGAGGCTTGGTCGGAGGAAGGTCGGAAGAAAGGTCGGAGTAGTGCCCGTCTGAACAAGGTCGTGATAACTTCCTCCGGTCGCGGGAACTTACCACGACCTCTTTCTCCAACCACGATACTCCTGAGTTTGTTTGTTTGCTTGTTTTTTTTTTTTTTTTTTCAGGAGTGTCTCGCTACCACGACTAGCCAGTCGGAGTAAATTGCCCATGCGGACAAGCGCTTGGAGTATCTATGAACTTGTAGTATCTAGTATGAACTTGTAGTAGCGCTCGGAGTATCTATGAACTTGTAGTATCTAGAACTTGGAGTATCTATGAGAATGATACATTACTGCGAGGTAGAGGTTCCGACTATATTTCCCCTCAGGACATATGTACACGTGATTTTTTCAAGATGGAGAACAACTTTTCTATGCTTCATTTCAATATACGAAGTTTGTATAAGAAACTTGATCAACTGAAGACATTTTTGAATTTACACAATGTGGATTTTTCTGTTATAGGTTTGTGCGAAACGTGGCTGTCTGACGTGTCATCTCCCCTAGTTCATTTGGATGGATATTCTCTTGTGTTTAATAATAGAGTAAATAACATGGAGGGGGTGTCGCTCTTTATGTTCAGAAAAGATTCAATTTTGATTTGATTCAGAATTTATGTCACGTGACTGAAGATTTTGAAAGCATATTTATTGAAATCGACATACCAGCTGGAAAGAATATTTTGATTGGTGAGATTTATAGACCACCAAACTGTAATCATACTGCTTTTTTGATGTACTGAATTCCGTATTGAATTCTGAGTCTTTGCATAATAAACATTGTTTTTTAATGGGGGATTTCAATCTTGATTTAATGCAGTATCATGCACGAAAAGCCCTGTTGCCAGGATTTTGTGGACACTATGTTTTCATATGCTTTTACGCCGTGTATAACTAAACCTACCAGAATATTTGATTCAGCGTATACAATTATTGATAATATATTCACTAATATTCATTATCCAACTGATCAACGTATAATAGTTTCGGATATGTCTGATCATTTCCCAGTGTTTGCTTCCAGTCCATTTATACTAAAATTAATCGCTTTAAGCCTGAAACTTGGGAAATGAATTCTACAGCTCGTGTTATGTCTGAACAAAATATTATAAGATTTAAGGAAAGCCTGTTAAATATTGATTGGTCAGTGGTTCTCAATGCGAATGAGCCTAATGATGCATATGATAAGTTTGTTGATCTGATCGCTCCTCTTTTCTCTTTTCATTTTCCGATAAGATCACAATCTAGATCAAATTATAAAAAAGATACCACGATCCCCCTGAATATCGAAATCTTTGTTGAGGTCTATCAATAGGAAAAATAAGCTCTTTTATATATTCAAGTCTCAAAAAACTGATGCTGCTAAAAGCAAATATACCAGTTATCGTAATGTTCTTACTTCTGTGTTGTGTGAGGCAAAAAAGAAATATTTTTCTTCACTGTTTCTTCTCCATGAGAAGGACATTAAATCCACGTGGAAAGTTATTAATAATGTTCTTCAGAAGAAACGAAATAAATCGGATATCCATAAGATTTGTGTAAATGACATCGAGTTAAGAGATGATAATGAAATCTCTGAAGCGTTTAATACATATTTTGTGAAGGTTGGATCTAATTAACTGATGTTATTCCAAAAACGGATATACCTTTTTTCTACGTATTTAAGTCATCGCAATAATCAATCTTTGTTTTTTATGCCTGTATTAGAATCCGAAATTGTTGACATTGTAAATAATCTTAAAGCCAAAAAAAAAAAGTACTGGTTATGATGGAATTTCTAATTATCTTCTGAAATATGTTGTACATGAGATTGTTGTACCTCTCGCCCATATATTTCATTTGTCATTGCTGAACGGTATAGTGCCTACTAGGATGAAAATCACTAAAGTTATCCCGATATATAAAAAGGGCCGAGAGGACGAACTGGGAAATTATCGACCAATATCGTTATTAACTTCTTTTTCTAAATTACTTGAAAAGATTGTGTACACACGTGTATTCCGATTCTTAAATGACTGTAATGTAATAGATGAAAATCAATTTGGATTTCGTAAAAAGCATTCCACAATTCATGCTATTTTACTCATGATAGAGAAAATTATCAAAGCAATCGATGCCAAGTGTCACACAGTAGGTATCTTTCTTGACTACTCCAAGGCCTTTGACACAATCAACCATGAAATATTATTATACAAATTCAACACTATGGGATTCGTGGGAGGGCCTTGGAGTGGTTTGGAAGTTACCTTACTGGAAGAACTCAATTTGTTAGTTTGAATGGCCATGTGTCCAGCTCACAGCCTATAACTTGTGGGGTACCGCAAGGATCCCTTTTAGGTCCTCTATTGTTTATTCTTTATATGAATGACTTTCGCAATTCGTCCTCTCTGCTCTATGACATGGAAAGTTCATGTTGATTCTTTGCGTAAATTATTATCAAAAAATGTAGGTGTTATGTACAAGTTAAAACAGTTTTTTTCCTAAACATGTTCTGCATTCATTGTATTCTACTCTATTTTTGCCTTATATAGGTTGTGGAATCCTGGCATGGGGAAACTGCTGTACAACTAGACTTAATTCTTTATTATTGATACAGAAAAGAGCTATACGGATAATTAACTTCGCCACATTTTTCGAACACACTAATGTCTTATTCTTTTCCAGTAGAACACTTAAGATCCAGGATTTATATCATTTTAATATCGGGTCATTTATGTATCAATTAAACTCAGGTGGTCTCCCTGATGTGTTTTCTTCGATGTTTGTCAAAAATACTGAAGTTCATTCTTACCCTACTAGACAAAAACATTCTTTTCATCTTTCTCCTGTACGAACCGTATCTGCTTTAAAAACAGTAACCACTACAGGAACTAAATTTTGGAATGAGTTGGATAGAGAAATAATCCAATCTCATTCTCTTTATTCATTTAAGCATAAACTGAAACTAGTTTTTCTGAATTCATATCTATATAGCTATTCTTCAATCCTCCTCGATATTCTCTGTTCATACTTCACATTACTGACATTATCGATTATGTAACATGTGCCTCGCTCGTGATTTCTGTATTATCTCCTGAACTTCCTTTGTACGCATTTGGTATCTCTGCTATTGTACACTGCATCTGACTTGTACCTCGCTCGGGTGATCACGCAACTCTCAAGAAGTCTGTGCCCCGGACATTGTTTTCTTTTGTTTTTTGTGTTTCTTTTTACTTTTTGGCGTTTATTTTTCTCTAATTCACAAATTGTCATTCCTTTAATTACATAACCAAGTAAGAAATAATCTCACATCCGCATCTGGGAATCTACACCCTACAAGCAATGCTTCTATGTAGATTCCTCATATTTCACATGTTTTATTGTCTTATAAGCTGTACTTGACAATTAATCAAGGCTTTTGTATTGTGATGTTTATGTTTTATGTATTTGTTGAAATGTGGAATATTGAACAATAAATAAACAAACAAAACAAAAACAACTTACATACCTTACCACCTAGGTAAAACTTCCGGGGTCAAATCGCAAGGTTGACATTTTGCGAGTAGGACACGTGCGCGTGTAGTGCAATTCTAACCTAGTCGATCACGAGGAAGAAGCTAGCACTCAGAAATTTTCATCAACAAGAATGGAGAAGGCAAATGCCGCAGGTAAAAAAAAAAAAAAATCGTATGGTCGACGTGCGTGGCTCTACCACTTCCGGAAGTTACACCGACCCTCCACGGTGATCCCCGCGAAGACGGTGGTAAATTGGTCGGAGTTTCTTCCTACGACCGTCGTGTGGACACAGAGTCATGGTAATATAAGTATAAATTTTAATTTCAATTGCTGCGCCATCAAATTTTACTCCGACTACAAATACGTCTGAACATGGTTTCTCTGCACAAACGCAAACAATAGCTAATTCAGATGGCCCTGCATCAGAAAGTTCCAAATTAGGTTAAAAGGGAGCCCTGCTGTCCTGAGGGGAAAAATGCATCTTGACTTCAAGGCTAATAAAGGAAAGATAACAAGTAAACAAATGTTTTTAAAAAGTAAAGAATTTGAAAACTCTATCCAATACACACCGAAATGTCCTACGGCATGTAATGGGTGATCTGTCACTTTATCTACTCCCACTTCGTCCGAAAGCCATTTTATAGTCTCAGCCCACATGGTCTTATACCGTTTCGTCTATAACCAGTTCGTCTAATGACCATTTAGTGAAATTGCCACTTAATAGGCTCATTACCAGTTGGTCTACTTTCAGATAGGCTATGGTCATTTCGTCTAATATCCACAGTTTATTAGACAAACTGGGGAAAAAGTCCAAGGAGTAAAAATTGCAATTAACCATCTGGTCATTAGACGAAATGATAATTAGCCAAATAGGGCTTTAGACCAAGTGAGAATTGGACTGTATAGCGGGAATAAGACAAAATTGACAGTAGACTAAATGAGTTTATGATAGTCGTAATGGTGTCAGGCGAACTGGGAAGTAGAACATCTGATAGTAGACCAAGTGGCAATAAACCAAATTAATGTACATCACAATTCCTTGCTGGTCACATGTGTTTCCCATTGAATGTTATGCATGCCACAGGACGTAACAACGCAATATCAAACGATGGATAACATTTTGCTTTAAATGGACAGAGTCTAATATTTAAAGATATTTGAAAGATTCATGAAATCAACATCATCATCAAAAAATGGAGATATATAATCTTAAAGAGGTGATAAAGCTTTGTTGAGATGGGGATACAGATTCTATATTTTAGAAATTTGATTTAAATAGAAATCAGACACATGAAAAATTAAAGATGATATAATTCTTAAAGAAGAATTTGAGGTTTTTGAAATGACAAAGAGGTCGTAATAACCGGTTGGATCCACCTTTTATTCTGTCCTGTATTTGTTGTTGTTGATATTTAAGAATTAAAACCTGAATCCCCATCTCTTCCTGTTTTACATTCTTTTTTTTTAACTGATCCAAGGAGTAACCGTGTACCACATATCATGTACAATTACTTATTGTCAGCACCTCACCTTACAACCTAAAGGCTCAACTGCGCACAAACTGAAGTTCCCTCTTTAACATGTATTGTAATAAACAAAGTAATATTCTGTCAACGATGACCCTGAGACGGTGACATAGAATAGGAGTGTAGGATTTTTGGTATAGACGAGGCTCTGTGACGTCAAATGACGTGTTGCCTGAGGGGCAAAAGCAAAAGCAAAACCAAAAACAAACAAACAGATAATCTTAGGGGGAAAATGTTTCTATAATTCAGGATATAACCCTTACCCGCTTGCCCATACGCAGTTTTTGTCCTTTAGCAAGGGATATAATATTTGTAGTTCATTGCAGGGATAAAAATCAGTTTGAAAGTTTTGAGGTCAAAACGCCTTTGCCTTTTTCTCGTTTGGATGTGTAGGCTGGGCGGACATCCAGATTTCCGATGAAATATTCAATTCTTTGAAACTCAAAACAAACTTCTATCAATTTCATCTTTGAATCGAATTACTTAAATTGCACCGGTCTTACACGAGTGCACTTCACGAAACCGACACCAACGAGTCATACAGCTTACGAGTTATACAGCCAACGAGTCAGACAGCCCATGATTTTGACACCAAGCAAACTAAGCCCACGAGACCGACACATATAAACCCCGTGTTGTATCTGTCGAACTCGAGGGCTGTAGGACTCGAGAGCTGTATGACTCATGGGTGTCGGTCTTGTGGGATGACCCCGGAAACTTATTATGTACAATGATTAAAAAAAAATGTCCGATCCTTTCTTGTGATGTAATTGATTTATCAAGTCAGAACGTGATGTGACATTACTCTTCCTATTAAAGTGTATGTTCTACGGTTCCTGACATGTTATTGAGCCCACCGCTTCGCCAGCGAGTCCTGTACCGCAGCCGACGTCGAGAATCCTAGCGTCCATGTTCGGTATGGTCTGGAGGATCACTTTGGCGGTCGTGGCCTGTAATTCATACGACAACCACTTGGCAATCTGGGAAATAGAAAGAGGAACAACCACGAAAAAAGATGACAGCAATTTTACTTTAAAAAAAAGTAGAAACACACTGATAAAACTACTGCAAATAAAGAAAAGCAATTAGGCTTGCAGAGAATTGCTATTTTTTTTTTTGTCTTCTTTCATCGGAATGATATCCCTCCTTCCCCAACCCCACACAAAAAACCCTCAAGATTTAAAAATACATATTTTTTTTCAAAGAATATTGACCTTCTTTGTCATTAAAGTTATGTGGTGTTTGATGTGACAACATGAATATGGGCCCTTCAAAAAGTTATTTGCACTTCATAAATACTCAAAATTCAATTATTGTTGGTTCAATTGGACTATTCCTGATGAGAGAATTCAAAGTACACAATGCACCCCGTAAGACGAGTTACATTTGCTTGTAGTAGCGATATTACATGACAAACAAGAGAAGCACCCCCTCCCAGAAAACAAAACTCACAGTCATTAAATCATTATTTTCATCAAACAGAATTCACCTGGTCATAACTGTCTGCAATATCATCGTATGCGAACTCCACCTCATCCTGTTTTATATCAAGAAGATGTCTGATAGTACTTTCTGCCCACTTCACAGATTCGATGTCGACTTCGTTGTCTTCTTCAATCATGGTTGACTTCATTTCCTCCATGGTCTCTATCTTTATAGCTCTTTCTGTTTCTTCATATATCCCCTGCCTAAAGGCGTTTTCTGTTGTTGAATCCTATAATAAGTGGTATAAGAATGAAAAAGATATTCCTCTCCGCTCTTTTTGCTCTTTTTTTTTTTAATTATAGAAAGAGGTAAATGTGGTATAGGCAACATTGATTCGGCAAAGACGTTTAATGTAAAAGTTGAGATAGGTAGTTGTTAGAGTTTTGAGAAAATCCACCGAGAAGCTTGAAAGCATGAGAATAGTCGGTAAAAACGAAAATGAAATGAAATAATTGTACACTTATTAGTGAAAAGAATAAGTTTCGAATTTCAAAGCGTGATTCTTAAGTCCAGCGAGAATATGGTTAATCACGGTTATTTCTATGTTACCGCAGTCGTCCTATGTTAAAGTTATGGGGGCTCATGATATGTCTGCTAGAATACAAGGATAGAGTGGTTGCGGGTCACATGTGCCAAGACGTAGCCGAAAATCTTCAGCTGTAATCCATGTTTTCATTGTAACAACAGCAATTCCATGGACTTATGACGTATTGTGCCATTTGTAGTTTCCCTGATTCATTTTGTTTTGTCTTGTCTTTCTTGTCAGCATGTTGCCTATGATAACCCCAAACCCCTTCTGTGGATAATTGAGAGGGTCGGTGCAATATAGTGCTAACCCACACAATGTTCATTTTGAGATAATCGCTTTTGAAAGTTTGAAAAAAAATCCATAAATCAGGTTAATGACTTTAGAAGGCCATTTTTTCGTAGATGAACCTGTACATACTCAATATTGAATAGTGTCTTGGAGAAATTTACTACATTGATATTTTGGTGGATTCAAGAGGATTTTTTCAAGTCACATTTCAAATTTGTGCCTTAGTACTTTATTGCAGCCAAATCCATCATGTATACAAATATTCTTTATTCTGTGGAACTCACAAAATATTAATATCTCTTTGCTCAAAATTGAAAAATGATGTACGATGTGAGTTTCCCTTCTTTGTGATGCGAAATTAAAACAAGATATACTTGTTTTTAACCGTTTGTATCATATAATCTGTGTGAATTACGAAGACAAATTTTGCATATATTTCAGACGCGTACACGCACACAGAATCAATCATGTACGCTTAAAGACTACATCTTGAAATATGGAAATTAAGCAATATTTCAACAATTCAAGTTTTAAAAGACAAAGCATTCAGTGTCATACAAGTAATATAATTGGTAGTAGGGGGGGGGGGGGGTATGTCTCGTTGAGGACTTTACATCTTCCGTGTACCTAAAAGCAGGGAAAGGTTCCATTCTTCAGCATTTATGCATAATAACGCATTTTAGATATAAAGTATCTAGATCAGAGAAAAAAAAAGAATATTAAGTAAAATGGTACGAACATTATTTAAGAGATTACAATGTCTTTTGATAAAGGGAGCAAAATACCATAAAGTAGACATTAAGGCCTTGTTAAGGTAGATTAGTTTTCTTATTTAGGGTATCAAAATCACCAATAGTAACTTTACGATCCTTCTCTGTATGACGACGAATCTACAACAACAAAAAAAGAATAGTGTTGTTTGAGAATTATGTACATGCCTCAATGAATCTCCCTCCTCCATATTCGTTGGTAAATGCAGCTGTGTGAAACTATGCAGGAAAGTTCTTATCACAAAATGAATGACTAACTCTTAATGACAAAAATTCCATGAAAAGAATATTTCCAAAAATAAGAAAAAAAAATCTCTTTGGAAGTCTGAACACTTATAACTTTTAGGTAGACCATACATGCTGAAATGCAGTGTGCTGGATAACACCAAAATAGATGGAAATTGCCAATGTACCTATTATATCCAGTTGGTATGTTTATACGCATACATTTTACCCCATATGCACATTTTCAGACCACATTTGGATCACGAAGATCGTTTAGGAACAAAAAAAAAAATGTTTTCAGGTCAAAGCTGTCACGATGACAAAAATCATACACGAACAACTAAAAAATCTATGCCTTCAATAGTTTCCTCAATCACAAATCTCAAAAGGAAACTTTCTTTTTGTAGATTAGTCTTGAAAACAACCATGTGAAAAAAATAACTCTGACATTTGTAACAGAATACACCAAGGAAATTTTCTCTCCAACATGGAAACTTCTTCATAAAAATGCATGATAAATACCGAGTTTGAAAAGTAAATTCAGTAGTGGAAAAAAGGGAGCTATTGACTGAAAATTAAACTACATTTAAAAACAAACACTGTACTATCAGCAATGAAGTCTTAAATTCCGCTTTGATTACTTTCAATGTTTATCAATTTAAATTGAGAAAACGTAGAGGTATCCACAACGTGGAACTATATGACAGCATTACATTTTATTCAGATTAGAAAAATCATGTTTGCAGTTATATCATAAGGGTAACATCTCGTCAAAGGATGTTAAACATGCAAGTATCATGTCTCTGTTATGTAAGAAACTACAACGAAGCACTGCTGTATTGAGAGCGGCTGGGATTGTTTGAAAATTTGAGGTAAATTAATCGATACTAAAAATGCATTTGTTTTCATCCATTTTCTACTGTCTATTGCTAATCCCCCTAAATATGGCGGTGAAAGTATAGCAAAATTGCATTTTATTTTAAAGAAGTAGCAAATTAAATGACAATTTCAAATGTTGTTACACAAGTGATCTAACCATGTAAGAATTACTGATGTTGTTACACTAGTAATAAGGCACATGTCGAAATATCCAACTATCCGTACATTTTTTTTACCCATATGAACGTTTTCAGATCGCAGTTGGAAAAAAAAAATAATTTAGAGACAATACACTCATTACAATAAGCTCTTTCGATGATAAAGTTACACATAACAAATAAAGATATTTTATATATTTTTATATATTTTCAATATATTTTATCACTTATCTAACTACCGATCAATTTTGAGGAAGCTTTCCTTTTGAAGCAAAATGTCACCATGAATAAAGTGCTAACTCACTAATGAAACTTTAAGGTGCTGGGACAGACCATGAACGTTGACTATTTTTCTTATAGGTCATAAGGCACGATGCTAAAATACTCCTAAAACCAGTGATTGTGGTATTTTCCTATTAAGTTCAACAAAAATAGAAAACTGGCGAAAAATGTCATGATCAGTAGAATTAGCATGAAAATAGTGCAAACCCCAACAGTACAAAAAATAACATAAAATACTAATGCTTCACATTTCATTAATGTTTATCTCATCTCCACTTTCATAACTGCCAGAAGAGTACAGGTTATATGTGACCCTGCATCACAAAACAAACAGAAAGTCGCCAGATATGGATTTTTAGTTAAGGGCAGATTCTGAAAGACCAGACTCTAAGCTTTAAAATGATGTATAACTCAATTGAAATGGCTCTTCTAACCTGTCTGAATATTGGAAAGAAAACACACACTCTGGAAAAGTGTGAACCGGAAAAAGAGGCTCTGAAGTACAGGGTCTATCTGTTTATTCTCACAAGCGCTTAATCTTTACAAAACCGTACCAACTGTGCGATGAATAGGAAAAAAAAAACAGGATGTAAACCACTGGTGCAACAATAATGAAGGTATTGTCAGATTAAGTTGAAATCCAGCATACACTATCAAAACATTCTTTCAAAGCAGTAGCCTCATCCCTTCAAAAGTTATCGGACTTGAAAGTGAAGAGTGTGCAAAGGGTTATGAAGAAATGAAAAGAGGCCTCTAAGACATAACCTGATCTTACTACTCTACAAAAAAAGAGTTGTAGAAAAACTGCTGAAAATGCACTTTCCCATTTATTTCATGATCCCAAACTTAAGAATGATTTAGAAGAAGGGTAGGTCTTTCAGAACATGTGAAAAACTCAAGATTGACTCGGTTGACCCATTTCACTTTTCTTGAGACCTCACGTAAAATCAAGGGATGCGAATTTTTGTTCGGTTTGAGGTGCACGGTCACATAATATGATGAATCAGAATAACTCATTTTTATAGATGAAAAGTTTCCTCACTGTTCACATTCAGATCTTTTTCAGACACCCTTCTGTCTGCTACCATGGTGGTCGCCATCTTGAAAAATGTGGCTTAGCCCTATATTCCTGCCAATAAGATGTGATTAATTTTCAGGGCAAAAAGGTGCATGCATTTAAAAAAAAAAAACACTTATTGATTAAATTTCAAGATGACATTTGTATGGATTATAGAGCAATGATTCGGGATGGTGTAATGCATGTAAATCATTATTCACCAATGTGTAGGTAAACACTACATAATTGCACCGACCCCCTTAATTGGTCCGACGGTGGGTCCCTCTCCTCCCCCCCCCCCCTCTCTCTCTCTCTCTCTCTACTTAGTCTTGGTAACATTTTGAGGTTAGAAGATCCACCATTGTATCAGTGAACTATCTTTTCTACCATGCTTGATAGGGCCTTTTGTGTATGTGCATAATTCCCTACATCGAAATCCCCTAACGCTGCATATCATTATTGGCAAGTTCCCTTGCGTATACAAATTCGGGAAGTGCAACCATGTAGCTTGGCAGATTGCACTGAACAACCTACGCATAACATGCAGTGCAAATGCATACGTTGACTGCGCTGTTGGTTCATGATAGCCTTGAAAATAAGTGGTTTAAATCCATTCGCTGCGCACGTGGGTTTAAACAGTTCCAAAGTTAAACTCGAGCATCCATTTCTCACCGATCCACTCTGTCCTGTGCAGCTCTACTTCTAACCCTCTGTAGAAAATCTTGACTTAGCACAGAGGTAAATCAGTGCGTTTGGGAGGGTGAGGTTAACACCCAAACAATGCCATGGGTTTGAATGCTTTACCTCATGTTATTCATTTTAATCATGAAGAATTCCCCTATCAAAGCTAGTCTTTATTCACATTGACACAAGTGATTACTTTTTTTATGTGCATGCATTTTGCCCTTTACCAGAATTCAGACTAGCAGTGCCCAGGGCAACCCATTAAGAATTATTGATAAAGCATTGATGTGCATTGGAGCAGGAGACCAGTAGCCTCGCCTACAGAGCTCTGAAAAGGTGGTATATTTCATGTACATTGTTCATGATATGTTAGCACACACTCACATTCACATCAATGGTTTCGTTGTAAAGTTCAACTTTTTCATAGAGGGTTATCCCGTTCCGTACTGAATTCTGAAATTCCCATAGACTTAATACACAGGCAACCAGGTTCCCGTTAAAGGGTGTGTACAGTTCTGGTCGAGGTGAGGATTTAGCTTTTAATGTTTTGCGAGATATTCAGAAACCACTCTATGAGATGTCAAAGAGCATGCAGTTCTAAGGGGTATCAAAAGTTTATTCGATGAAAATCGGTTTTGAAATGGCCGAGATATCCAAAAACAAGGTGAAACAAAGAGATCCTAATAAAGTTGTGGCATGTCGCCTTTTATTATTAGCACTTTTTTTGGATATCTTAGCCATTTGCAAACCAATTTTCATCAAATAAACGTTGAATCCTTCTTAAAATTACATGCTTTTTCATATTTCATAAGAGGCTTTTCATTATTTCACTTAGGAATGTTCAAAACATGAATCCCCACCTCAACCAGTACTGTACAGTCCCTTTAATCTGACGAGAATCTGGAACCTAACTTTAAAAGTACTTATGGATTTAATAAAACTGTTTTATGCTTTCGTTTTCAAATCACATTCAATTAAATTGTACAGTATTGAGCTATCACTCACATCAATGACAGTATTATCCGACATATATTTTTGAACTATGAAGGGTTTATTGTGCGAAATGTTTTTTTTTTGTGTGTGTGTGTGTGTATGTGTGAGTGTGTGTGTGACATCTAGTATTAGTACTTTAGCAATTGTTAGGTTAGAAGCAGAATATTGGTGTGGAAGTTTGTTTTTTGTTTGTCTTTTCGTAGGCTTCTTTGAGCAGCCTGAATAAACATGAAAATGGAAAAAAAAAAACAACGCTATGGTACTTATTTAGATATTACTTTCTTCACATGTTATAAAAAAGATATCAAATAGTGACTAAAGATAATTTATAATGATGCTGTCTGCAATAACAAATCGGAAAGTTTATCAGTAAGATGTCAAACAAGTCCACTAATTTTATGTCGAAAATATTACACAATGTTTTAGCATATATTTACCAAAAGTTTCGTAAAATATACGTTCACGTACGCTATACTGGTCACTGTCACGGGTTACGTGGGTTTATGAAAAACCCAAAATAACATTCAGCGAAAAAAAAAAAACATGAACACCATTGATAATCGACGATGTTAGGTTCCTGCAAAAAGAGCATGCTGAGCGCATAGGCGCCAGTTACTGGGATATACTGGAGGCAAAGTTATTCGATTGTATTGTTTAAACTTTTCTGAGAAGTTTAATCAGATGAAATGTGAAAACGTACATGTATTAAAGCAAAATCCATAACATAAACAATTTGTTTACCTTCAAGAAATGAAAAGAAAGAAATAAAGATACCGATATCAACAAAATAAAGGCGGAATGAGAGTCAAGACAGATCAGGAAAATGTCTTTTGTCATGCCGAGCTTTCAGTACGCACAAACATAATACATCATCAACTACATTTTCTGACGATAAGTTACTCAAATTTCTGCAACTGAAATCCATAATCTAAAGAACACAGCTGAGTTAAATATAACCAGTCTTGACTTTATCTTAAACTTCGCAATTTATTCATCGTATATAAATTGAAGAGGTAAAAAACGATAAATCAACCTCATCATGACAATAATATCACTCACCTGATCCTGAGACCTCCTCTCTTTGCAAGTGTTGGCTCCGTCTCTAGCTTTGACTTTGGCTGACTTTGACAATGCCTTGGTCCGTAGAACAAAATAAGCGAATAGGCTTTTCATAAACAACCAGCTCCACTGGTTATTGGATGCAAACTTAAGTGATATTCACCGATGTCAATGACGGACTAATTTGGAAATGTGTCATGCTCAAATTAACTTCTCAGAACTACACTTCAGAAAAATGCCATTGATGTTACGTACAGACCATCTCCGATAGAACTGAGACACCAGGTAAAGTCATGGAACCTCTTGACATAGGCATTACAGCGCGCCTCTCTCCGGTGGCGTGGCTCTGACTTGTGACAGTCCGCTGCTCGCGTTATTTGCAACGTGTGATGATTGTTATTTCTAAGGTTCTTTTCTACGATTTTTTTTCTTTTGGCAAAATTAGTAGTATGGAAAGCCATAAGTAATTTCTTGTTTGTATATTTTTTTTTCCCATCTAAATAAGAACTGTATATGGCTTGCAGCCAATCCACTATGAGTTCAGCCTATTTTTATGCCTCCGCCACGAAGTGGTGCCGGAGGCATTATGTTTTCGGGTTACCCGTCCGTCCGTCCGTACGTACGTACGTCCGTCCGCGTTCGTTTACGCGATAACTTGAGTAATATAGACTGGAATTTTAATGAAGTATGATGGGGCAACTACTTGATTAGATTTTGGAGGAAATTGGCCGAAGGTCAAAGGTCAAGATGAAATCATTAAATTGTATATTTTGTTTACGCGATAACTCAAGACTGGATTCAGCAAATTTCACCAAACTTTGTCTGAGGATGATGTATGATGGGACAATTACTTGATTAGTCTTTGAGTGAAATTGGACAGAGGTCAAAGGTGAAAGATCAAGGTCAAATCCTAAGATTTATCTGTTTACGTGATAACTCAAAACTGGATGAAGCAGCTTTCACCAAACATGGTCCAAGGATAATGTATGATGAAGCAATTAGTTAAGTAGATTTTGGTGACATTGGCAAGAGGTCAAAGGTCAAAAGGTCGAGGTCAAACGCTAAAAACGTTGCTATTTCCCCCATATCCATGCAATGCCAGAAGGTATTTTCTTGAAGCTTAGTGTAGACATGTACTACTGCAGACAGATTCTGCAGAGAGAGTTTCATGTCATTGGGTCAAAGGTTAGGTGAATATGTCACAATTTCACTTTTCTTGCAAATGGTTCAATGTATCTTCATGGAACTTGGTACATACGCATGTACGACTGGCAGGGATTTTCTAGGGAATGTAGGGGTCATGGGTCAATTGTCAGGGGGTCAAAGGTCAAGGCCAACTCCGCAAAATTTTACAATTTCCCTCACATACTATTATATGCAATGCTTGCATTACCATTTTTACTTGATATAGTTGATTATATACATGTATTCCCTAATGGAGATTCTCTGGGAAATTTCCAGCCAGAAGGTCAAAGGTTAAGGGTCAAAAGCCAGGTTTAATTGCAAATATATACATATATATATATATATATATATATATATGTATATATTAATTATACTGTAATTAGAAGTCAAGTAAAATTTTTCAATTCCCCAAATACAGGTACCTGCACTCTTAGACAATAGCAAACATAGTTCAAGGAAAGTGAACGTTCAATATATTTTGTCAGTTTTGGAAAACTGTCATAACACATTGTGAAGACATCGTACCATACACATTATACACATTGGGAGAATCATGCATTATAGCGGCATTTCTAGTTTACATTATGCGCTTAAATTGTATCATCTCTTTAAACCATTTCCTTCGAAGTTTCTCGACCACAATCATTTTCATTCCTTTTTCTCAGACAAAATTTTGACTGTTTTCATGGATATGTTTGAAAAAAGTTGACCTTTTTAAACAGAAAGACGAATGTCACTGAATTCACCAGAGATTAAATGCTGACAAGATTCTGTATCACCACGTCATATGATATTAATATCAAAGTTTTGTCCCAAAGACACATCATTTCCTATACATACATTGCTGTAGAAGCATAGATCCTACGATGTTGAAAAATTACAATTTCTCCCTCTATGACAACATTCACGGATAATAATTAGGTCGTATACTGTTATGTTATCATCACTGCTACTGAACTCCCCGGATGTAAATGCAGACTGTGATTGCAGGACGAATTAACTCCATTTTTGCCAATTTGAAATATTTACGATTAAACTATAAGAAATGGGAGATCTTTAAAACCATGATTTCAGGAATATTCTTTGTTATGCAACAAGTTATAGGTGTCATAGGAAAGGCTTTATTTTTTTCTGTTTCTGATGGTGCACTTACTTAAAAAGATTTTAAAAGTGTCACCTAGCCCATTAATGGTCACACTCTTGAAGTATTCCGCCTCGATGAAACCTAGAAAGTTCATCACATTATTCTTATGAAATTAGAATATTCTTTTTACTTGTTTCATGAGGTTGTAGTGAAGGATAAAATTGACAAATTTCACGTGCACAAAACGTAATATATGTTGTAAGTACGGCTACCAGCTGTAACAGCAAAGGAAAGTTGAAGATTGGAAGAATCTAGCCATTTTGACCACAAGATTGCTACTTGGTCTATATAGGACCCCACATGTGTAAGCTTTTTATGCTTTTTTTTCAGGGGAAAAGTGTACTTCACCTTTAATTGCGTGAAAATCTCTTACAATAATGTAGGATTAGAGTAAACACTCACCTCGTTACCTTGAATTATCAATCACTATGTTAACATTTCCGAGACACAATTAGTAATTCATGTCATAAAAGCATACCCATTTCCTGAACAGTGTATGACAAATCTAATACATTTTGTTTGTCGCTGACATTACTAGACGAGATGGTTCCTTTTTAAACCAGACCATTATTTCAATGACGGGAGTATGATACAATAAAAAAATCACGAGGTGGACCATAACCATGAAGACTATTTAATCGTATAACTAATATGAGTAATATTTCGATGAATAAAAAAATAAACAAAAACAGCCCCTCAAGAGGAATTCGGTAAAAGGGAATTGCACTAGGGTTTGGCAAGTATTTTCTCTGTATTATGTTGGAACTCAATCCCTCTTCCGTTTCTTCTCATTTTCATTCAACTGCTTCCATGTTCTTTTTAAACTTTTACGTTTCTTCCTGCCACATGCCCATTACAGACCTCTTCTGCTATTTCATTCTTTTCGTTTCAGTATATTCCGAATGTGATAGCGTAGCACTTTTCGGTTTTTTTCTTTGTATTCTTTTTTTTTTCCTTTTTGGTCGCAACATATTCATGCGAAAAAGAAAAATAAGAATGTATATCAAAAAAGGTCATATAACATATAACAATTACAGTGAACGTCCGTAATGGAGACCAAAATTGGATGTGTTCTGTTTGAGATGGCAGCTCAAAAGATATACACAAAGGAGTATTCATCACTAAAAAGTGGCGCTGTTCGTCTATCTCCTATACACTATGTAATTCATGAACTTATTCCACCAACGAACATCGGTGAGCAAAACCGTTTCCTGTTGTTATTATTACAGGTAAATTGAATGCTGAACGTTATTCACTTTTGGGTATGAGAGACTCAGTAATTTAGTAATATTTTTCAAATAACATTAACTTACCTTACAGCGATATGTAATTGTAATTATCAGAAATTTCCTTTCTAAGACCGAAGGTCCGTGAGAGAACCTTACAGAACCTATCACAGTGCAAATTGTCTCCAAAACCTCATCAGAAAGAAATGTAAATGCGCAGAAATTACAGATTACGCAAAATTCCACCTATAACTTGGTTTTTGTGTTTAGCTGTATTCATATAATTAGAGGAAATACAAGCGTAAAATAGCGAGTACATTTTGAGCCGTTTGTTGCTCATGATCACATACCGCCTTAAAAATTCTGAAACTACTGCTCTAAGCTCATTGTTTCCTTTGTACAACTTTACTTTTTGTTATTTGAGCTGAAAGTTTAAAGAATAAAGGACACTTTCGAAACACGTTATCCCAATTGGTCGGATTGTTTACGTCTGATGGACGTTCATTCTACCACTACGGTCATGTTCCAGGACGCATAATTGATCGACAGAGAGTACGCAGCCTTCCTGCATTTGACAGGTATTTTCAATGCAAATTGTAAGAAATTTGACAACCTTTCAAACATAGCATTGCTCAGAGAGCAAGTATGGGGAGGTTCTTCAGAGAAAATATTCTTTACTTGCTTGGTTTTCGGTGAATCGTATGGTCCAAAAACTGCAGAGACTCCCGAGTCCGCTCCAAACATGGCATGCACCTCCTCGGCAAGAGAGCCAGATTTAAATCAAATTAGATTTAGAGGTGCCCCCATGATACAAGCATAGCCTGTTGAGTGGGTACCTCCACTTTTTTTTCTTTTTTTTTTTTGGCAGAGTGTATATAGAGTGTTTGTATCTTTTTTGTACTAATCATGTAGACATGAACATGTTGATATAATCCTGTCTGGTTATGCATATTTTCAACTACTCGCATGTCAAATTCGCAATATTGCTTCTTGTTCATTCTGTTGAAAAAATACAGTGAAAACAGAGTTTGAATTTGAATTTGAAATTTGAAATGTACCTGCTTGTGGTGCCCAAATCGATAACGTTTTAATCATTTGGGCCTTTTTTTTTCTCGCAGGTTCGTCTAAAAATTGATCTTTACTAGTAAATAGCGGACGCACGTCCGTGACGAAAACTGAGTATAATCTTGTATAAAAGAATGTTACGTCCTATGTACAGCCAGCAGACGTACAATTCTTCCTGGAAATGTACATTAGGTGGAACAACAAATTTTCGTATACATTACAGTTGGGACAACAAAGTAGACTTTGGAGCAGAGTTAGAGAAAGAAGCATGTCGCACGTTCGTCTGTTTAGGACTTTGATTTTTGAATCGTTCTCTGTAATTTCATACTCTCTTTAAAAAATCGAGTGAAAATAGTCACTCTTAAAAGAGTGAATACAAAAACGAATGAATTTAGAGTGAAATTGGAGTAAATTTTGAGTGAAAATGTTCATTTTCACTAATTTTGGAGGTACCTCAGGGATCACTCAAAGATTTCGGAGTGATCCCTGAGGTCACTCTAAAACGGCTGAAAATGAACATTTTTTTAATCAAAATTCACTCCAATTTAACTTTAAATTCACTCTTTTTTGTATTCACTCTTTTAGGAGTGAATATTTTCACTCAATCTTCTTCTTTTTTTTTTTTTTTTTTTTAGAGAGTAAGTGCTCATAGTGTTCTTATATTTTTGTGGTACATACCCATGATACATCAGATAGAGGAACAGGGTCAGATAATAGATGCCACGCACCTTAAAAAGGTGCATCATTGGTTTGAAAAAAAAATATTGTGAAAATAGCGTTTTTACCGCATACTTACGCGTTAAGTCCTTGTCAAATGCAAAATATCAATCAAAAGTAAACCAACCCGTACATTTCCTGAAAGGAAATTTACCAGGCTTTGAGATGACAGGAAAGAAACTGGTTTCCAAGATCATCCTGGTGTGTTCTAAGGGAAAGAGTGTCATAAAGATGACAATTGTACATCGTTCAAAATTCCTATTATATATATATATATATATATATATATATATATATATATATATAAGTGCCTAGTAATTCGTCCCTTCTGTTCTTACTTCAGACAATTATTGTCAGACAAGTTCAGACAATATCTCATGAAGATCGAAACAGGTGAGAAAAGTGAGCAATGTGAGTACAGCGTTTTAATGTGGTAAGGCACATGATAACAAACATGCGATTGAAAATACATGTAGTTTTTATATTCATATCGATGAAAAAGAATACATCAAATTTAACGAAATTATATGAAATACACGATATCCAGCTAGGAGACACAAATAGAATATTGCAAATATATAAAGCGCATAGTGGTCGATCTATGAAAGTTGGAATCTGAGAATGAATGCTAAAGAAATATGAAGGAACCTACTTAAAAGCGAGCTTGTTAAGCGTAAGTCCCAGTTAAAATCGAACTAAAGATTGAGATTAAGAGCACGGGTTCAACAAATGACTGAAACATAGAGAGAAAAAAGAAAGAAAAAATACAAATATATAGGAATATAGCAAATTCTTTTCTAATGCAGGTTTGGGGGACGGATAAGCCACATGCTGTAAGCGGATGAACCATTGTCGTTCTGGCAATAATAACAATATGAGTCAATGTATAATAACAATGATACGGTTTAGACATTAGTATAAAGTTGTACATTGCATGTATTGAGAAGGGAACACATGCGCCTGCAAATCAAGGAAAAAAAATATATATATAATATGACTTTGAATGAAGATAACTTAGTCACAATATATGGCACACCGCTGGCCTTGGAGGGTAATGCATGCTAATCTAAAATCTATCGGAAATGATCCTTATACGGGTTGGTGATAGTCTTGTGATAAAGCGTGAAATACAGCATGTAAGTGACTTGTTTCATATTAATCTGATCATGCATTTTCTTCTTTCTTTCTATTTGCAGTTACTGGTATATATTGTCACTATGACAGGACATAAAGTTGCTGAATTGTTGCCCAGACGGTTTACTGATTTAACACATTTATTTATCAAAGTCCTTCAGTCATCAATCTCACTCTTCGCGCTGGTAATTAAAACTACACCAGATCTTTATTGAGTATGAAGTAAACAAATAATTCTTTCTATAATCGCAAACTCACAAAAACTTCAATATGTAAGGAAATAATTATAAGACACATACCAGGTATCAGCAAAAAAAATAAATCAATCAAAGATAAATCAAAGACCCAAACAAATAAACAGAAAATGAAATAAACAAAAGCCACGCTTTACATTTGTCGAAGAAAAGTGGAAAACCACATTAGTCTGTATTGACAGCAACATTTTAATACAGGCTTATTTTACGACGCAATAAAACTGGTAATACTTTAATTAATCATTTTGAATGGAATTCTGAACAAATCCCAAGAAGATACAAGGAACAACAGCAAAAATAAGAATTCTACAATTATTTGTAAAGTAGCTCATGATGATTAAAAATAATGTCTGCGTTAAATATCATCTTTGATGTAATCATGCCTGTGTATGTCTCTCCTTTTTTTTAAGTTTGCGTGTTGTTATTTCATCTTCATCACTTCAGTTCTCATGACAACGTATTGTTACCACAAGGTTCACATTTTTTTTTTACTCTTTTCAATTTACTTTGTGTTGCTTATGACGCCTTATGCTCTGCTGCCAATAAAAGCGAAGACGCTGTTTTCGA
Organism: Diadema setosum; assembly: GCF_964275005.1. Lineage (NCBI taxonomy): Eukaryota > Metazoa > Echinodermata > Echinoidea > Diadematoida > Diadematidae > Diadema > Diadema setosum. The sequence continues at coordinate 36,126,662 of NC_092690.1, read as the reverse complement.
AAAATGACATAGAATTGAATTGAATTGAATTGAACTGAATTCAAATATGTTAGTGTGGCAGACTAATTACAAGGCACAGTATACCAAACTCAAATCATGGACTTCTTCACTTTCTTCTTTGTAGGACAAAGTTTTCTGGTGGGATTTTTTCACGATCACTCCGCTGTTCTCTGACTCGACGAGGGCGCTCTTTAAGTCCATTCCACCTTTCTCCTGTTCGAAAACTTTCTCTCTTAATGTTATGATGATTTGCCCTCCTGAAAATTAGAGGACAAAAGATTTTTTTTAGAGTTGGCTTCGAGGCGATCATTGTTAGATATTCTTTCTGCTTTCTATTCAATTAATGTCCAAAATTATTTTTATCTTTGCCACGAATAATTTGTAACATTTTGTAATATTGTTGTCCTCACCGCTGTAATGATAATGATGGTAATAATAGTAACAAAAATTTACTAGTTGAACGGAATTGTAGTTAAACACCTAATGAAAACAAATAACCAAAGCATATAGCTAACTTAACAGTTTAACCCTTTCATGGTGATCCCTTCAAAAGGACATTGATATTGCATTATCATAACATTACATTAAAGAACCCAAGGCAGTTAAGGTACAAAATCTTATGTAGCATACATGATGATCCTGTAAAATATTTTTGTACATTCACTATGTAACATTGAAATTATAAGAAAATATCCAGCGTGGAGGGTGATGTGATACTGTTATCTTCACACGAACCGGTGGAATGCTTCAGTTAAAATTGCAGCATATAATGTTTTATAATATGGGTTCAAGAACGTAGCCAATAGGAAGCGCTGAAATGAGTCACGTGGGCTTTGATTACTTTAGTACCATTGCACTGCAGTACCAGTGCGCACTCAATCAGTTGTTACAAGTGCGTCGCGCGCTACTATACGCGCTGCCAATACCTGTAAACAACTTCTAGTTCGGTCTGCGTATGCCGGCCGGCCTTTCTTGTGTGCATAGCATATTATGTGGCGTACGTATACAGTACTCGATACGTACAGTGGTACTTACATGTGCGGGATTTCCGAGTGCGACGTGCTTGACTCGACTCTCTCGAGCGAGTGCTACATGTAGCTGACTGGACTATTGACCCACAAAGGTACGTGAAAATGCTGTTAGTTTTCGACCCATTTTATAAAACAAATGATGCACAGGATTATTTCGTGGCGTTAGTGGAGACGCAGCTCACTCTCGGGTATTTACAATGTAGTGCAACATGCACTAGCTCGGCTTCGCCTCGTGCATGTTTCACAATTGTAAATACCCTCGAGTGCGCTACGCCTACACTAACGCACTCTATCCTGTGCATCATTTGTATAATATTGCACGTCACCTTGTCGTTTGTGAAGTTATTTGCGATAAATTCCCGAAGAATGTACGCATTCTAGACCTTGTTCTAGTAAGCAATATGTAGGTAAACATTGACAGAATAAATCTTTTATCTAAGCCAGCTTCCATCATGAAATGAATTCTTCATCCACTTTGTATTCAAAACTACAAATGAGATCCTGCACAACAAAACCGATAAAAAGTCGCCAGATGTAGATCTTTAGTTGAGAGCAGATTCTTAAAGAGCAGACTCTAAGCTTTAAAATGATTCATAACTTAATTCAAATACACTCTCCTAACATACCTAAATACCAGAAGGAAATCACATACTTTTCAAAAGTGTGAACTGAAAAAAGAGGCTCTAAAGTACAGGGTCTATTCAAGCGCTCAATCTTTACCAAGCCATGCTAGCTGTGTCTTGAAAGGGAGAAGACACAGGATGTAAACCACTGAAGCAACAACAATAATGGATTATCAGATTAAGCTAAAATTGAACATGTTCTATTAACACATTCTGTTCAGGATTGATGCCAACTTTCAAAGCAGTGGTAGAGTTGTCCTTTCAAAAGTTATCAGACTTGAAAGTGAAGAGTTTGTAAACGATTTCAAGAAATGAAGAGGGATTTTAAGACATACCTGATCATTCTATTCGCTCCCCCAAAAATGGGCTGAAGAAAAACTCCTGAAAATACAGTTTCCCATTCATATTATCATCCCAAATTAAAATGAAATAATATAGAAGAAGGATAGCTCTTTGAAGAAATATAAGGAACTAATAATTGGCAATTTTCCTTTTTGAATCATCCCGTAAAATCAAGGTGTGCGACTTTTTCTTCGTTTTGTGATGCGCGGTCACAGGTAGTTCCAGTTATACATCCGAATGGGAGTGCTGATACCAAGAATTGAGTGGGATGCTTTCCAAGATGGGCCATAACACTGTCAAAATGACCACTGATTATTTTGTGTTCTTTTACACCTGAGATTGATTAATGATCCATGATAATTAAAGAATGCAGTCATAATGGGATGTGCGTCATGGACGTTTTAAACACGTGACTGGTGCCGATCTCCACTTACCAGACTTCGTAAGGCGAATCATCTCAGGAAGGCTGTCGCCGCTTAGATGTCCGGGGATAAAACAACCAACGCTATAAACAGCGTCGAAGTAACCTATATCATCCGTCAAAGGTCAGGGAGAGAGAGAAAAAAAAAAATGAGTCGCAGTCAGATGAAAGCAAGACAGAGAAAAAGATTGGGTGACATATGGTATGGCATGGCATTTATTTCCGTATTAAAAAAAAACAAACAAACAAACAACGAGTGGATTGCCCACATTCAGCGTTGCCAACATGGCAACGCTGTTCTTCCATGGGGTCCACATACAATGAGTACAATATGGACACGTGCAAAACGAGTTATACAAACATGCAGGTGGAAACACAGTGAAATGAGGGAGAGTAAAAAGAACAACCGATAATAGAAAAGTCTTAAAAGCAATTAGATATAACAATGACCAAATCAGAATATGTTTAGATATAAAATGGAGTGCTTGAAAATAAAATCCTCAAACATATCTATGCAGTGAAAGAAAAAAAAACCCAGATTGTTGTAAAATAATTACTTTGATAAATTTAGATAAAAATACGTAGTAACGGAACAAAAAGTAACTGGAGACTTGAGTAAAATGCTTAAATGAATCTATGACAATTTAAGAAAAGTAAAATTTGTGGCAAGTGATATGTCAATCACGGAAAATTAAATGTGAGGTATATAATGATTGTATCGAAATCAAAGAATGATAATTCAATGGATAAAAACAGGTACAATTTGTAAAGAGTTTTAAGAAATATCTTCAAATATGGAATAAGTTGAAAAGCTGATTCTAAATTTCAGATGTCATGAGTTGTTAGAAAAACGAAAATAATAAGATATTATTAAGTGATACGGATTGCATATATACTTATTTACATGGGGTTAAAATCATAAGTAAATGACAAAAATTCAAAAGCAAATCCAAAGAATAGATAAAACAATTGAAAATTAATACTGGGCATGCAATCGCAACATTACGATGAAAAGAAACAAGTTCAGAAAATACAACACCAAAACAAATTATATCACATTATATTTATATAACTTAATGAAAGACTATTTAGTGAGATTTGAATAAAAAGTACGAAATATATATAAGAACAGTAAAAACACATCGAAATCAAAACATAACTTTACGAAAACAATTGACTGAAACTTGAATAACAAGTATGACATAAATCTGAAAAAAAAAAACGCAATTAAAAAATCAAATACGAGGGTTGAATTACAGTAATTGTTAGCTAGTAGGAAATATGAAGTGGTTATGGTGAAGATTTGCACAGTAGTTGAATAGCTTGAAAATTTTACCTCTTGGGCTGAAAGGATAATAACAAAGAAACAAACAAACATATGAACAAATTTAAATTCAACTCTTACGGATTTAATGCTATTTTGGATTTGAAAATATCAATTCTCAATTGTAGTAGAAGATTTTATATTAGAAGGTAAGGCGTTGTACGCCTTCGCACCTCGATATTTGAAAGACTTCTTTAGGGATTCTGTTCTTGGTTTCGCGGCCGTGATTTGGCAAAACAACGTATCTGCGTTTTGGTACTTTCGAGATATTCGCGATTTTAGATTTTGAAGCTACAAAGTACTAGAATTGTTCCCATTTCTCTCCAGTCGAATAATTTTCCAAGACACTTTTTTTAAAATATGGCTTATATCATTCTTCTAGTATCTAGCTAAAATTTAAGTCAAAAAGAGATTTTTTGTTCAAAATATCAAAGAATTTTTGTAGATACGTTGTTTTGCCAAAACATCCAAACTTCGGATCACGTGCGTGATTAGGCAAAACAACGCAAGTTGTTCTGCGCACCACGGCAGTAGCATGGCAGAACAACGTATCTGCAGCGTGCAGCGTAGATACGTTGTTTTGCCAAAACACCCAAACTTCGGGTCACGTGTGTGATTAGACAAAACAACGCAAGTTGTTTTGCGCACCATGGCAGTAGCATGGCAGAACAACGTATCTTACCTCACACTGAGCAGTAGCAAGGCAGAACAACGTATCTGCAGCGTGCAACGTGTAAAATAAGCCTTATCATTATGATCGACAGTGCAACAACATGATGTCAATCTACAGCCAAGATAGATCTAGCACATTTTGAGATAAATTTCAGATAATTTATACGTAAAATACTTCCACTAAGGAGGCTGACAATCACTATTTTCCCCAGGACCCAACAACCATACAGACTAACACACTCTAGATGATACATCTAAAGTTAGGCCTAGTCTAACTTAATAGAATACCTACACTCTATTATACATGTAATGTTGCGACGATCAGCCCACTCACGATGTGAGCGGGAGGGTTTCGGGGCTATGTAATGTAACTTAGTTAATCAAAATTAATCAAAATACAGTCGCTTTCAAAACTATTGATGCCCTTGAACATTTTCGAATCTTTTTTCTTTCTGAAAAGTTATCGAGTATGTATTAAATGTACTTAGTTGTTATCTGCCAATTACAGTAAATTTTGTTTGAACTTCATTTGCATATACAATATGTAGTTATTGAAATGTCCATTCTTTTTTGTTATCATTAATTTGTTGATTTTTTTAATCCCTTGATGTAAGAGTTTTCAATCATTGTTACAAATACAAAGATTTGGATTAATATTGAAGACTAAAACACGAGTTTGGGTCTGTGAAATGGATTTCATTACCTTTTTTCTGGCATTGAGATGAACTTGAAATACAATAACTTTTAGTATATGACAATGCATGAGTGGCAACAAAAGTATATTACTGTATGAGAATTGGCATGATATTAACAAAAAATAAAATGGGTATAAAAAGTTATCTGGACATCTGTACATACACCTCGTTTCACAGACACAAACACGCATTTGAAATAATATGTGTGTTAATATTGGGACCCCTATTTCAATTAGTATTTTTTATTTGGCTTATTTTAACGGTTTTCATTGAGATGAAAGAATTCGAAGAGAAAGAATAATATTGCGTACTTTGTTATTTTGTTAAAAGTTCTTGATATTTGGTTGATTGAATGAATTGTATACGTAAGGCTAACACCTCTAACGATAATATGCCTCAGGTCTTTGAACAACAACAATGATAAAAATGATATATCAGGTAATTATGGATCCAGGTTTTAATGTTTTTAGGTGCACCTTGACCACACACACACACACACACACACACACACACACAAACACCTCTAACGATAATATGCCTCAAGTCTTTGAACAACAACAATGATAAAAATGATATATCAGGTAATTATGGATCCAGGTTTTAATGTTTTTAGGTGTACCTTGACCACACTCACACACACACACACCCACACACACAAACTAACAAAAAAGTACAAAAAACACAAAACACACACAAAAACACAGACTTGTTAGAGGTGCAAACATTTTCTCAGTAGAATAACTTTGAGAAAGACATGACAGAAATGTAGACGTAGACACTGATTTACATCTGCTGAATATTTATAAGAAAAAATTGTGTACATCTGTTTCTAAAGACAACAGCATTTACAGAAATCATTCGATTATTTTCAAGTCTTAAGAATATGAAATAGATATCTACGATTTCTTCTTACAATTTAAGAGAGAGTTTGATATGTCATTATGCTTTAATCACAATGAAAGCAAATCAACGGTAACCAAACATTATCATGATGGTAAAAAATTAAAAAGATGTCATTTAATTCCTGAGTAAAGGAGCTTACATGAGTATCACAGTTGAACAAAACACTGGGAACAACATTTTCAATTTCAACAGAACAGAACATGATTGTTGTTGTTTTTTCTAGAGATTATTTATATTATTCCATATCAGACCTTCGCACCCAGTCTTACCTTGGAAGATAAGAACATCTACAAAATACAAATTACAAATTATAACACACAAAACATTTTTAATCCTTACTGTTGTTGAAGTTCTAGTGTAGTAAGAAGTAAATACTTGGGTAAAGAACAATTATTAGGCAGGTGAAAAGAAGGGGAAAGTTGCAACAGAATTCATCTTAAAACACACTTGCATAAATGTCCTATCATACAAGCGATTTGCTGTGCTGCAATACATCTGCATTGTCTGAGAGCTCCCGGAGGGATTAGGCGCGAAATATATTGAAATTATGCCTGCAGTAATGTTACTGTTTCCCTGGTCTTCTGTAATATGTTGACATGATCCAATCGACATGATTTTGAGGGCAAGCATTTACAACAATATTTGATATGAACAAGTGATAGTTTTACCTAAAGTTGATAGTCATCATTTCAAAGGGCAATAAGCCCTCATCATATTTTTTTTACAATCCACTCCATCTTTCATGTCATTCTGGCGGGCGTGCACAGCTGTTCTGAAATGTGTAGTTGCTCTTTCCTCTGCTTTCGAACTGCTCAGCAGACCACTGCAGGAAAATTTTAAAGAAACGAAAGAGAATAATTAATACAAAATAAGACACTTTGTTACTTCCACACAGAACAGCAAGTAAATTTCAACTCTGCTTTAGTTATGTTAAATTTTTCATTTCACATGGTTATGTGTAACAAATCCTCTCTCAGAGAATCCCCCCCCCAAAAAAAAACCTAGGAAAATGAGAATGCGTAAATATTCAAATACTCTCAGAACATTTATCATTAGACATCATACAATACCCCTTGAGGATGTTCAAGGCTGTGTGTTTGTTTTTGAGAGAAAATGGTGACTATTTCATCAGTTTTTATTATCTTTTTTTTTTTTTTTTGATCGTTAAGGAATAAACTGTGAAATGTAGTACTCTCCAATTATCAGAGAGTCATCATCATGGATTCTGACGTCGGCTTTTTTTTTTTTAAAGTTTTCCAAATGCCGGCTTGTGTGGTCAGTGATGGTGACAAAGGTAGGATTTATTTCTTCTCCTTTTTCTTTTTCTTTTTTTGGTATGAATTAATAAGTGATTATTCAGCTTGTACCTTTTATTGTACTTGATACTCTGCATTCCTTTTCTGTGCTGGTCCAGACTGGCGGTTGTTGTGGACACTGAAAAGAGAGACAAGCAAATATGTATTTCAACACAAATGTTTCACATTATCAAAAGCAGACGCCTGGGTCTGAATATTTGAACTTTCCATATTATTTAAAACCACCTTACTTAAGAATAAATATCTGAATTCCGTGAGCTTTTGTCCTCAACATTTTTATGAGGGGGGGGGGGGGGTGGAACGTATAGCATCTATAGGATCTACCATGGCTGCAATGCATTATATTGATACTATCGAAATGAAAATTTAATCAACCAAAACTTTAAATTATGGTTTTGAATAATATCTACAGTTAATTAAAATTGCACAAAAAGAAAAAAAAAAAGAAAAGAAATCAGGCCTCCACAGTTAGCAGGTACAAAGTACCATTAAATTTGACTTTTATTATGGGACTAATTTTAAGTGGGTAAAATTCCGTATGTTTGAAAACACCACAATCACATTCTTAATCCTTTCAAGAAATAACAAACAAGACCTAAGAGGCAAAGATACCTTTGTGAACCAAAGTTGAAGACTAAACATTATGTTTTGTCCTTATTTTATGCCAAACTAATGATATTGACGTAATTATTAGAACATATCGTCTGCCATCAGTTTACCTTGCCAATGAAAATGGAATTCATCACTATCAGCTTTACTGTCATTTGTTTGTAGTCGATTCTACTGTCTACTATAGTATAAAGCTGTTACTTATTTTTTAGACATTTAGACGAAAACTGAATTTAAGTAGAAGACGTCAAGTCGAATGATGTCAATGATCATAACAGTATATTCGGGTACACTTAAATGAATTGCGCAAAGATAGACGCCCTAAATCTCTTAAGTATAACAGTCAGTGTTGATCTACTAGACCACAAGTAGTAGTAGAAGTTTACTAGAACCACAACCACAACCACACCATCGTATACCACGCCATACTATATAGGCCAAACGTTAATAACGTTATGGCCTACGTTTTGCCAAGCCCACCCAAAGGCAAGGCTGTCATACTCAGATAGCTCTTAGCTTGCTCTATACTTTCTTAAGCTTGCTGAGTTTCTTTATCTCTTTTTCTAATCATCGTTTTCTTAAATCTCAGTGAAATCTATTATGATATACTGAAAGCACTGGACCCTATGCTGGCGAAGCGCACTTATGTCAATAATTGCCAATGTGTAACGGCACATCGATGAAACTTGACTGAGTAGGGGGCCTGTCAGAGGTCCTCTATACAGCCCAATCGCCGTAGGCCTACTTCGCACGGTGTCTGGTTGGACTAGATCTAGCCCGACAGACGCTGTTAGTACGCTGTGCGAATTACCTTCGGCTACAGCGACTGGGCTGTGTACAGTGGAATAGACTAGATCAAACTTAGACTTGACACAAAATAAAACTTACCGGCGTTACTGCTGATTTTCTTTGTGGTAGTGATATTAACTGGTCAGGAGGATATCTATTCCACTGCAAAACAGAACGGCGGGCATGACTTCATGGTTCACACTGCAGCAAAGCGTGACTACGATCTTTGGTCGAATCCCTCATAACTGCCTGCAGCCGCTGCTAGCTGCATCCCTGCAAGCTAGCACTGCGACTGAAATGGATCTGCGCGCAGAGCTAGTCCAGGCTAGCCACGTAGACCGTGCGTCTTACACAGAGTCGTGGAGTGCAGCGCACAGCAGACACGCAGCTGCATGCTGCAGTTACGTTGTTTTGCCATGTCACACAACGAAGATGCGTTATTCTGCCAGAACAACCGGAAGCTCAAATGAGATCTGGGACAGAAACTGTTTTGGCAGAACAACGTAAGTAAGTTACGTTGTTTTGCCAAATTATTTGGACTTATTTTGAAAAATCGCTGAAATTCAAATGCATTTTTCTAAAAATCAATAACACTTTGAGAGCTGAAATTTTGACAGATGATCAGAAATGGCTTACTGTATCTGAAAAGCCAAAAACCTGAAAAACCATAAAATTTCAGATACGTTGTTTTGCCAAATCACGGCCGTTCGGTATACTAAGCAGTTTTTCGCCTAGTCGGGAAGAGTAGTTTGGGAAGCAAAATCGAATTCACTACGTAAATACGAGGGAGTTAGTTCGTGCATAACCTTGAACATAAATATAACAGAATGATGTTGTCTTCTCTTTTCGAGGAATTTCCAGCCATATGAATCGATGATCACGATTATCATTACTACTGTTATCATTATTGTTCTCTACTATTCTGGTTGTCGTGCTGTTGCCATATATTCAGGGAAGAATTAGTCGAGCCAAAACTTGTTTTCCTCATGCAAGAGGTCTTAAGAATTTTCAGTGACTCATACCATGCTATCAAACGTATTTTTCTTTTTCGAATATTAATTTCACGATTTTCCTTTTTACTGTCAAACAAAAGTGACACCTAAGGTTTGTCTGCGTTTATACAAAATTTAAACAACTTAATTTCTAAACATGGTTTATTGTAGATGGGCAATGGGGATCATACAAATACATTTAACAGAGGTTGACATTAACTTAAAAAGAAAAACTGTCATAGAAAGTTAACTTTTATTTCATTCAGTACGCATGACAAGCGTTGGTAATCGTACCATCAGCAAATTGGGATTGGTGATTGCCATCAAAATTTGCCTTGATCGTTTCACGATAGACTCCTTTCTTTGAGGCAAGCTTTAAGCATTCCGCTGATATATCCAAACCGTAAATGTTGCGATATCCGTTGGCGTACACCTTCAACAATAAAAGGAAACAAAACGATATACGTTTCACACAAATTGATAAGCTTTATGACACATGTTCAAGTATATGACCATAAGATTATGATGAATGTATGACCGTAATTTCTCATTTATCAAGATAATTTTACAAACATCGTTGCATGATGCTTTGTTCTTGGATAGCATGGATGAAAGGTCAGGTTAAAAATTCATCTTTTGAAGTAGGCATTCTAGGTTTGAATTGTGTAGGCTACTACGTTGTGATTATTACTTTGTAATGCGCAGTGGAGTATGCTATTCATAGTAGCTGTGCAACATAAATGTCCTTAATTATCATTATTATCATTATTATTACTACTACTACTACTACTACTATGATTATAATCATTATCATTAAAGTTACATTGTGTCATGAAATGGATATAAAAATGAAGCAAGGCAGTTCAGTGCTGGAGTCACGTGTGAGCTCTATATGTTCTTATGAACATCCATGAGCGAGCAAAAAGTGTGCACCAAACAAGAAAAAAGAGAGAGAAAGAGAGAACAGTTAGGGAAGTAATCCCGTACATTACCAATGGCACATTCTGTTATTGTTTAAAGGGGATGGCTAGTAACTGATCAGTGGGAATCAGTGGAAATGCTGGGGGATGATTTTTCCAATCCTTGTGGGATTCATTCAAGAGTACATTATATATCTATTGTGTGAAAATAACATTTGCTTCAGAACGGTCTCATATTCAAGTAATGTGCAGTTTAATGCACCGTCACTGTACCAGCATGATAACCTGCAAACATTGATTGCACATTACTTGAATATGAGACCTTTCTGAAGCAAATAATTTTCACACGACAATAAATATATCAATGTACCCTTGAATGAATTCCACAAGGATTGGAACAATTATTCCCCAGCATTCCCACTGATTCCCACTGATCAGTTACTAGCAATCCTCTTTAATAGATAATGTTATAAAACGGGTTCAAGAATGTAGCCAATAGGGAGCGCTGAAATGAGTCACGTGTGCTTCCTTTATTCTAGTCCCATTGCACTGCGTGTTAAATCCTATTGCCGATCGTCTGTGCGCGCGGCGGCTCCTTTGAATTGCATACATACGCGCTGTCAATCCTGTAAACAACTTCTAGCTCGGGCTGCCGGTTCGGCCGGCCGGCCTTTCTTCCCTTGTGCATAACATGTGTGGCGTACGTATACTCTACTATACGTACACTTTGTACAGTACAGTAGACCAAGCGTTGTGGGACCGGACGCGTACAAATCCAACGATTTAGCAGGTTAATTCTCACGCCGTTTTCAGAGTATGTTGTCTAGTAGGCCTATATGAGGAGTCTATATCAAGTCTTTAAGGTAAAGGGTGCATATTCTATGTAAAATAAGTAAGTTTTCATGCGGGAACTTAAGTGTCCGGAAACCCAACCCCCATTATACTTATACTGTATGTGCGGGATTTCCGAGTGCGACGTGCGTAAATGTTTGGGACCAACATCTTCGGACGTCTTGACCCACAAAGGTACGTGAAAAACGCTGAAAAATACTGTTAGTTTTCGAATTTTCGACCCATTTTATAAAACAAATGATGCACAGGATTATTTCGTGGCGTTAGTGGAGGCGTAGCTCACTCTCGGGTATTTACAATGTAGGGAAACATGCACTCGGCTTCGCCTCGTGCATGTTTCACAATTGTAAATACCCTCGAGTGCACTATACGCCTACACTAACGCACTCTATCCTGTGCATCATTTGTATAGTATTGCGACTTGTGACACACAAAGTGATTGCAAACAAAGCAAAACGGAATGACGTTAAATTCCACAAGGCAGCTATGCGCCAGTAACATTCTACACAACATGCCCATTGTCATCATGTCAAGCTGTCACATGGGAGACTACGAGAGAGAGAAAAAAAAAACGGTAGCAAGGTGCAAAGGGCAAAAAAGTGACGGAAAAGAGAAAGACTAAAAAGAAGAAAAATCAGAAAGAACTGAACATGTAAAGTTAAAAAATTCTTTCTAAATGGTTTGTCCTGAGGTCCCTTGACGTGAGCTTACCGCCTCGCCAGCGAGTCCTGTACCGCAACCGACGTCGAGAATCCTAGCGTTTCTGTCCGGTACTGTCTGTAGGATAACTTTGGCAGTCGTTGCCTGTGATTTATACGACAAACGCTTGGCAATCTTGGAAATATGAAAAGGAACAACCACATAAAAATATGAAAGCATTTTACTGTTACCCCCCCCCCAAAAAAAAAAGAAAAAAAAAGAAGGAAACCCTGATAAAACTACAGCTACCATTGAAGAAGCAATTAAGCCTGCAGAGAATTGCTGTTTTTAATGTCTTGTTTGAGCAAAATGATAACCCCAGTCCCCCTCCCCACATGAATACCCCCAAAATTGGAAAAGAAAATGTACTCTATAAGAAAATATTGACATCAATGTCACTACAGTAAGTATGAGATATCCTATGTGATATTTGACGCGACAACATAATGTTATATGGGCCACTCACAGAGTTATGGACACGCCCTTCATAAATATTACACAATGCACCCCATTAATAAGACGAGATACATTTTATTCTGCTTGCGATGTTAAAGGCATAATTTACCATTTGCAGATGAAACAAAAACCCAGCATTAGTGCTTTAAAATAGTTCTAAAATGTGAGTTAGGGATAGAAACAACCACTGTCAAAATTTGAATTCGTGTAATCGATGTTAAGTGTTGTTAAATGCACAAAATGTGAACAATAGTTATAATAAAAATGTTTCCAGACTAAACCGTATACAGTTACGGTTTATTGAGAAACACCCTGATATCTCCTTATATTTTAGGTTTTATTGCAAATATTTCATATGTAGGATGTTTTATGACACAACAGACCTACACATATGCATCAAATGTGATATCTTGAACATTTTTGAAATCACTGCTCCCAAAGGTAAACTGGACCTTTAATGATTAACAAGGAAAGTCCCCCAGCCCCCCCCCCCCAAAAAAAAAAAAAAAAAAAAATGAATCGCAGTCATCAAATCATTAACTTCATGAAACACAATTCACCTGGTCATAACTATCTGCGATATCATCGTATGCGAACTCCACCTCATCCTGCTTTACTTCAAGAAGACGTCTGATGGTACTCTCTGCCCTCTTCACAGATTCGATGTCAACTTCGTTGTCCTTGTCAGTCATGGTTGACTTAATTTTTTCCATGATCGCTATATGTATAACCCCTTGTCTATAGGCGTTTTCTGTTGGTAAATCAGAAAAAAATTCCACTCCGCTCTTTTTTTCAATCATAAAAAGGGTAAATGTGATATGGGCAACCACTGATTTTGCAAAGACGTTGTAGACAGTTGTTAAGAGTTTTTAGAGAATCCCCCACGAAGTGTGTAGGGCCTACGCATGAGACTAGTCGGTAAAAAAAGAAGAAGAAATATTAATGAGATAGTTGTACCCACACTAGTGAAAAGGATAGGTTTCGAATTTTAAAGCATTTTTAAGTCCAGCGAGAATATCATAAATCACGATTTATTTCTATGTTAACGCAGACATCCTGTGTTGACGTTATCCAGTTACGTCTGCTGGCATATAAGGGTGGTTGCGGGTCACGTGTGTTACGAAGTGGCCGAAAATTTAGTGTAACAGACAAAATTGAGCTATTACATGGACTCATGTGCAACAAATTTCTCTGATTTAATTATTGAAAATTACCTATAATTATAATGCAAGGGTGCTTGAAGAATGGCAAGGCTTTTGTATTTACTAATGATACAAATAACGATGAAAATAAGAAAATAATCAGTTATTCAGGTAATGATCACGTCCATTGTTATTTATGATTTACATTAATGATTTTCATGGGACATCGGAAATAATATCATTTATATTATTTGCAGATGACTCCAATCTATTTCACGCTCAACCTGAGCCCAACAACTTAATAGTGTGATAAGAACAGTAAATGATAAATGAAAAAACGTAACAGCGGATTTACCCAACAGATTATCACTATGTGTCACAGAAACAAAATGTATGTATTTTATCAACTCTTCACAAAGCCCCACATGTAATCGATCAAAATTTTAGATGTTTGTGTTGATTACGAGCTTTCTTGAAAGTGTCATGTCAACATTTTCTTCTTTTTTTTTGGGCAATATGGGCGGGATATATAGGTTAAACAATTAAGGTCTTCCTTCATCTGCTATCTCTAATGATGATTTGTTCAAGCCTATTATACTATTCCTTAACTATTCCGTATCTGAATTACAGAATTTTCGCATGGGGCAATACCAACAAGACATTACTGTAGATAATTGAGTATCTGAATATAAGAACGACCCAAGTCCATTGAAGACCATTTCGAGTAAACTTTGAAAAACGTCATATCTTTTTTATTTGTCCAATAATATTCTATTTAACTGTGATGGAAAGGCAAAATTGTATATACAAATTAAAACATATGTTATTATGATATTTGACAATTGTGCAGAGGCCATTTTGTGTGATGGACTTGGGTCGTTCTTTGAATCATATGGACTTGGGTCGTTCTTTGAATCATATACATGATATTCTGCTATAGAGATGAGAGAAGGATGAGAGAGGGCGCTATGATATGAATGTAAGAATGACCCAAGTCCTTCATTCTTACATTCATATAAGATTTAACTCATTCATTGCAGGCACTTCCGGGGGTAATTAGGATTTATCATTTATACAAAAGAATATGAGTCCATGCATAACTACAATTTCCCACGTCAAACTGAATTTGGCCAAAAATTGGACTTGGGTCGTTCTTATATTCAAGTCTTCAATTAAATTATTTTATTTCGGAATAAGATGCTCATAATTGTTTTCAACCTCTATTCCAAAATGCATATTAATGATTTGTTTACCGATGATGACATTTCGAAAATAAAAATTAGAAGGAGAAATGTGTGCGATACACACCATCCCTGTGTACGTAGTCCTTGCAGGCTGTGATTGTTTGGGAAAAGATGAACCAAGAAAGAGGGGAGTTGAGGAGGAAAGTCGTGACATAGGAAAAGTGCAACGAAGACATAGTAACAGGATGGGGGGGGGGGCATCAATGAGCTGAAAGTTGAACTTGCTCTGGTTGAAAATTGTTATTGAATTGAACATTCTTACTGTAATCTCTGTTTAAAATGATCAAAGGGTAATGTTGAGCATATTCACGTCTTCTGTGTTTATAATCATCACGGCTTTAACAATATTTAAAGGTATTGTTTCATTACATTCATGAGGAGAAAGAAAATGAACTTTGATTGTTTGTGAGCC